>NC_016090.4:19058477-19091949 GCF_000004515.6 Glycine max | reverse complement strand
GTCGAAGTATTGCGAATATTATGCAGGATATGGGGTTGAATCAATTTAGATTTTCAACATGGTCCATGACATCTTTGTCAAGGTGAAACTGGAAGTAACAAGGACATCAATAATCCTAAATATGTTTGGCAGTAGACGAAGCAGTGATGTGACTCGATTCATCTTTTGCCCCAATTTTGCAAGACGGTTACTTCCATATTTCAACTTGACTTGATGAACCTTTTTATAAAAGCATGAGCTTGGTTCAACCCTATAATCCAAGGAATGACAATTCTGATCGCCAATACTTCAACAACATCTCATAGGGATGAATGACTCGGGCGTACTTTAAGCTTATGCATGGAAAATGTAATTATAAAATTGAGATGCCCGAAGAAACACCATTTCTTAGTTAACCATGCATTAGGTACCATGTTCAATTATTTTGTTTTTAAGTGAAACGGGTTTATGAACCCAACATGGTTGGCTCCTAACACATGAAACTAAGAATGTAGTGTGAAGTTTCACGCTTCCCCCTTCTTTGTTTTTGTTTTGTAGAGGAAAACGCAAGGATGAGCAAACATGAAAACAAATGGTATGCAATTTTGCAGATCAAAAAGTTTGTTGAACGCATATGCATGATGATGCCATGACTCATGCAAAATGTGAGGCTGGAATATGATAACGGACAAATGCAGGATATGTCCATTATGATGTTATGAAGAGATGCTTATGCGATGCATGATATGAATGCATTTTACGGACACGAGAGCCCGGAAAATTATCTCTTCTTACTTGCGCATTTGGGGGCGCAGTGCCCCATGTGTACAATTAAGAAGGTGATATGGACCTTCCGGCTTCCCGTGACAAAGGACGAGACCAACATACAATGCATGCTAGAGATAAAATGCGGGAGTGACTTGATTTGCACAAGCTTTTTGGAGTAGAAACATGGGACCAACTCATTTTATTTCAAAAAGGAAGTCGTATCTAGTCAAGGTCTGAGAGACCATACAAGTTTCCTAACGATTTCTAATTATGTGGGCCATTAAGTCTATCATATGCCGACAATAGCCGAGAAGCCCATGAATCTCTTCGGGGGCGGAGTAGGTGTCTGCCATCGCCTTGGCCTTGGCTAACAATCGGGGAAGTTCTTGACTCCCGTTCAAGGTAAGAGCAAACCGATCCATCCACATGGTTGCCTCTTGGTGTAAAGAGTCGATCACCCTTCCTCTAGCCTCTTTTTCCGCGTATACTTGGGCATATTCGTCCGCAATCCTATGCTCGTGGGCCGCGGCTAGACCTAACTCTTCTTGGTACTTGGCGATGATAGCTAGCATGTTGGTCTCCGTCTCGCATAAACGCTGAGACAAGCTTCTTTTGGACCTTGAACAGGCAACTAACTCCTCTTTCAAAACCATGCCATGTGCTCGCGACTGGTCCCTTTCTTCCCTTCGCAACTTGAGTTCACTATTGCTACCCCATAGAGCTCCGCGAAATTTGTTCCGGCCATACTCTTCCTTGCGAGCCCTCTTGGTCTCTTGTTCAAGGGCTCTTGCGGTAATTGCATTCTCTTCCCGTAACCCGGCGCACTCCTTCCGAACGTGTGTAGCAGCCAACTTGAACTTCTCCTTGGCGAGTTTTGCCTTTCCTAACTCGCTTTTGAGAGCTTGGACTTCTTCGTCCTCTTCCGGTGCTTCAAAATTCTCTTTGCTGACGACTTTTAACTTGGCGAGCCAATCTAAACCTCGTATGCGAACCTTCAGCCATTCGTGGTACCCACCAATGATGCCATTACGAATGCCTCTAAGCTCTTGATCTTTCCTTAACGGGGTTTCCCATGCCTTATGGATTCTTTGTATAGTCTTGGAATTTTATGCGCCGAGATCCCTCACAAGGAAAGGAGACATGCTTTCTTCCGTCGGTGCTCCCCTCATGGGGTACCCTAGTTGTCTTACAGCGAGCGTGGGATTGTAGTTAATACAACCCCTCGTTCCTACCAGCGGAATGTTTGGGTATCTTCCACATGAGAAAAGGACTCCTTCTTTTCCTTCCTTCCATCGGGAGAACCAACTGATTGTTCTACCCCCTATCCCGGCCAAGAGCCGGTCCCAATCTATTCTCCTCTTTTCAGTACACGAGCGATGGCTCAGGAGCGGACATGGATGTCTTGTGTCTTGTTGGAACAGGTGCGAAACCAACCAAACACAGAGGGCGGGTAAGCAACAGATGATCCGTGCGCTACTCTTTTCGCACCTTCGGTCAAATGTGTCAAATAGATCTGCCAAGACAGCTACCACCGGACTTTCCTTGCTATGGTGGTAGGCAAGGAAAGCGTCGATTGCTACTAGGTCTATCAAACCATCCACGTTTGGAAAGAGGACGACCCCAAAAATTAGCAAAGCTAACACATCCATAAACGGGACCCAGTCTCCTCGATTGGCCATACCCCTCGCCTTGTCTTCTAGGTACTTCTGTGGTAGGCCCGCTATGCCGTTCCGAGTTTGTTTTATGCGGTCCAAACCTCTTGCTGAATCCTTGACCACAGTTGCAATTCTGCTCAAAGAGGGGAGACACCCGGAGGGAAGATATGGCTTTCTTCCCCCGAGAGGACATCCTAGAATTTCCTCAAATTCTTCAATGGTTGGTACTAATTGGAAGTCTGCGAATGTGAAGCACCTCAAAGGCTGGTCGTAGTATTGGGTAAGTGATGCAATGGCTTCTATGGACACCTCTGCTATGGTCAACTCTAAGATCTTTTCGTAAGTCTTGCGGAAGGCTTGCATTTGGAGGGGTTCCATCAACCGCCCTAATTCCTTGATGCTGGTGGTATCTGGGCTTTTGACCTTGACTTGGTAGAACCTCTTGCCGGTTTGATTTGTTCCCATGCTTACTAAAGTGAGATAAAAGCTGGTGCAAATCAAAACTCCGATATCTCATGGGTGGAATGGATGAATGCATGATGGAATGCATATGACACAGATGCAATCTAGGAATGCGGGGGTCCGGGGAATTTGTTCCCTTCTTAGATACGACGTCTAGGGGTAGCAAAATGCCCCAACGCACGTTTTTAAGAAGGCGACACGGACCCTCCGTTGGTTTGTTTACAGTAGGGATCAAGACAGAACCCATATGCAATGCCTATGCAAAAGACACAATGCGGGAATGTACACAGTATGACAATATTTACTGAACATAAGCAAAAGGGTATATGATACTCATGCATGGCAGTGTGAAAAATGGCACGCAGCGTGTTTGCTTCGTGCCCCTATTTAAGGGACCTATAAGGGAGAGAACTAACTAGGCTTTTAGCAATAATCCCCAAGGTAGTTATATCTCTCTTGATGGTTTCTAGAGGTATCATCCCCTTTGAAGAACATATTGTAGCAGTAGGGACTACTAGCAACAATAGGTTTTCAAAGAGAAAAGCTCTAGATGAGGGTTCACTGTAATCAAGCAAGTCGGAGACCTAGCATGATCACAGATTCACCTCCACTCCTTATGCTCCCATGAACCCGGGTATAGGGCCCTTTTTCACTCACAGTGTGTGCAAATAGTGTTGGTGTTTGTGTGCATCAAATGAATAAATATTTACTTCATGCATACATTTAAAACGCACTAAAAGCAACGAAGAGTTTATATACACAAGAACATAATGAAAGGAAACCAACAAAGGGGTAAGTCACGGTAAAACATTGCACAAAATTAAATGGCCTAACTCTCTAAAAACAGTCCCCAGTGGAGTCGCCAACTGTCGCAACCTACCCTTCGGCGGGAGGGCGACGCGTGACTCGCGGGATGCGTGTTCCACGAAAGGAATACGCGCGGAGTCGCCACCAACGTTTATTTGAGGAAAACGTCGGAAAAACCGGAAAAGACGCGATCTACGAACTTTTAAGTGAAAGGTTCGGGAGTTGTATTTACGCACGGGGAAGGTATTAGCACCCCACACGTCCGCCCCAAGGGACGGCAGCCTTTAATCGAATGTGCAAACATGACTTTGATTTTTTATGTTCCCTTTTTATGTCTCTATATTCTTTATACCCTTTTTATATTTTTCTCTTTTTGTGGTCGACAAGGGTGTTTCCCTTTGCTCCTACGTATTCCTCAATTTGGGATGAGAAAATCAGACCTACGTAGTTCTTTCGGAACAAAGTGTTTGGTTAAGTTTGTTTTTTGTCTTTTTTGCAAAATATGTTTTTATTGAACAAAAGGTCATTTAAAGGTGTTGAACCATTAAACGGTCTTTTGATTTTGAAAGGGGAGAAACGTTAAGGCGTTGGACCATTAACGATTTCTTGTTTTTGAAAGGTTCACTTTAGTTATTAATCAATTCGATTAAGAATGAGAAATCCCAAAGAGAAAACGTCCGATTGATTTTCTACTTTATTTTACTAAAAGATGTTTTCTTTTTTATTATTATATTATTTTTTACCTCTTTTTGATTTCCAACGTGGTTACGGCACGACCGAACGGTCGGAATTTATTTTAACCGAAGTTAATGGATAATACAATTCAAACGTTCGGTGGAAATTTATTTTATTTTTAAGTTAAGCGAGAAACGACTTAAGTAAAATGGCTTAAGCACGTCAACAGGGGGTATAAAAAGTAAACAAAACGAGAATCAAAATGCACGAAACACAATGTGGACCACTACGGGTGCATAGAATGAATCGAAAAGCTTGGTTCGAGGTACTTACCCGTTGAAGATCGAAGAACGATGAAGAACGAATGAAGAACGGTCGAAGAACGATCGAAACCTTTGCGAGATTCCTCACGGAAAACGTTACGGAAACGTTTCGGAAGCGCCTCGGCTTAGATTTTCTTCCCGGAAATAATTTTTCCAAGCAAATTCGAAAGAGAGAGAAGTGCCTAAGGGGCTGGACCCCTTCCTTCTTCATTTCCTCCCCTATTTATAGCAAAATAGGGGAGGTGGTTGCCGCCCAGCTCGCCCAGGCGAGCAGGGTTGCTTCCTCCAGAAGCAACCGCCTTCTGGAGGAATCTTCTGGAGGGCCCAAATGGGCCTGGGTGCTATTTGCACCCCCCATTTTACTAAGTACACCCCCCCTGCTGTTTTTTTTGGTGATTCTTTTTTCGTAAAGTTACGGAAACTTACGAATTTCGTAATGATACTTGTTTTCTTTCCGTAATGTTACGGAACCTTGCGGATTACATAATCATCCCCTTTTTGACTTACGGAATGTTACGGAACCTCACTTAATTATGCAACGATGCTTCCATTTGATTTCCGATGTGTCACGGAAACTTACGGATTGTGCATCAACATTTTTTTGGTTTTTCGGCATGTCCTGGAATTTCACAAATCGCCTAATGATGGGTGCCAAGCACCTCACGAGGACCAAAGAATGGTCGCACGTCATCGAGCAAAGGTCCCCGGACGAAATTAGGGTATGACAGCGGTTATGTTATTGACGAGTCCTCCAAAGCCTTCTACAGAGATATCTTGGGCCACATGAGCTTCGTTCAATGACCTTGAACTTGATTTGCTGAATAATGCGGAGGAACTCGCCTGCCTCCTCTAGCGATACTTCCTTCTTGCCACAACCATCCCTTTTCTTTGGAAGACCTGTCACCGGAATATCCTCGTTCGGAGTGAGGGTCGATTTGTCATTTTGTTCGTCCACCATCTTTGCCTTCCCTTTAACATTTGTGGGTTGTGTTAGCAGGTCGGGGGTGCAAACACGCGACCGCTGTGGGTCACGCCGCTCAGCCCTATGATATTGGTTACCTTGGTTGACAACGAGCTGATGTCGGTGTCCTCTTCCTTCATTTCACTTGGAGGTGCATACCTCCACGGAACTGCGTGGCTGTTTCGGTACAGAAACGAAACAGGTTTAACTACCGAGGGGTGTCGGGGCGTTTGGGGAGCTGCGTCTCTGGTAAAATATACCACCAAAGGCTTAGGCCTTCCAAAACTTCTCTCATTTGCAGACTGCATACATATATGGTGCTCTTCCCTCCCCTCATCGCCGACTTCCAGTCGGCCTTGATTTATCATCTGTTGCAACAGGTCCTCCACTGCTAAACATGTTTCCATGTTATGTAGCTCGCCGGGATGCATCAAATAGGAATCCTCTCCATGCCCAAGGTGGGGAATTATGCCCCCCTTTTGTAGGGCCTCGTAGATAAACCTCCTGGGGGTCATCACGTCCTTTAAAGGCTTAGACCTGCGCGGCCTACCCGACTCAACGGCATTAACTGCTCCCCCTCCATGATTGGCGAGCGGGTTTGTTTTCACGTTGGGCCGATCCTCTTGAAACGTCAGCCATCCGGCGTCTATCAAATGTTGAACCTTGTATTTAGGGTGTCTACCATCATGGTAATCATCTCCCTTTCGACCATAGGAGGGGCCACCTGTGCTGCCAGGTCTCTCCACCGCTGAGCGTACTCTTTAAATGTCTCATTTTCCTTCTTAACCATGTTCTGCCGCTGAGTGCGATCGGGAGCCATATCGGAATTGTACTGATATTGCCTAAGGAAGGCAGTAATCAGATCCTTCCAAGTACGGATGCGGGAAGCTTCCAGATTAGTGTACCAAATGACCGCGGCTCCAGCCAAGCTATCTTGGAAAAAGTGCATTAACAACTTTTCATCCCTAGAATGCACCCCCATCTTGCGACAATACATCTTGAGATGGTTCTTAGGACAAGTCGTCCCTTTTTACTTGTCGAAATTAGGTACCTTGAATTTTAGGGGGATGACGACATCCGGTACCAAGCAAAGACCCGCCATGTCCGCGAATGGATAGTCGCCAAGGCCTTCAACAGCTCTCAATCTCTCCACGATGAGATCGAGTTTCTTTCTTTCTTCCGCCGGGGGTGGTCCTTCTGTGGACAAGAATATTGGCTGTGCTGTGAGGTTGTGCTGAGGCAATGTGTTGGGCGCCAGACCCTCGACAGGGACCGGGGGGTAGAAATCGACATCCCCTTGGGCATACTCTCGATGATCCTCGTGGACCTCGTCGGGCTGTCGAGGAGGCTCCCCTTCAAGGATGCGGGAAGGGACATGACCTGTGTCATCACGCATGACTGGTGGCGTGTAATTAGGTGGTAATTCATAAGGGTAAGCCACCCGGTTGTATCCCAAATGGGGGTTGCTGATGTGCCCTAGTGTGCTCCTTTCTCGTCCTACCGCATTTGGGAGAGGATGGTGCGCGGTAGCTGGGAGAGTTGGGTCTGCTTCGGCAGCCGAACTAACAGCGGCAGCGGTGGCCATGTTATTCTCCATGAGTTGTTTCATCCCTAACATGGCCTCCATCATGGAAGCCATTCGCTCATTCAAAGCCGACATGTCGGCTTTCATCTGTTCCTGTGTCTCCTTTTGATCACCCATCGTTCTAGATTTGGATTTGGTGCGATAGGGATGCCTTGGGGCGTGTTTAGTTATGGCGTTTTTCCTAAAAAACCAAACGTGAGGAGTAGGTAAAGAAAAATGAATGCATGCTAGAGATAAAATGCGGGAGTGATTTGATTCGCACTGATCTTTGGAATAAAAACATGGGATAAACTCATTATATTCAGAAAGTTATAAATAGTCAAGATCTGAGTGACAATACAAACTTCCTAGCGGTTTCTAATTATATGGGCCATTAAATCTATCATATGCTGACAATAGCCGAGAAGTCCGTGGATCTCCTCAGGGCGGAGTAGGTGTCCGCCATTGCTTTGTCCTTGGCTAGCAATCGGGGAAGTTCTTGACTCCCGTTCAAGGTAAGAGCAAATCAGTTCCATCCACATTGTTGCCTCTTGATGTAACGAGTCGATCACCCTTCCTCTAGCCTCCTTTTCCGCGTACACTTGGGCATACTCGTCCGCCACTATGCTCGTGGGCCGTGGCTAGATTAGTTCTTCTTGGTACTTGGCTGATGATGGCTAACATGTTGGTCTCTGTCTCGCATAAACGCTGAGACAAGTTTCTTTTGGACCTTGAGCAAGCACTAACTCCTCTTTCAAGACCATGCTATGTGCTCGTGATTGGTCTCTCTCTTCCCTTCGAAGCTTGAGCTCACTGTTGCTGCCCACAAAGCTCCACGAAATTTGTCACGCCATGCTCTTCCTTGCGAGCCCTCTTGGTTTCTTGTTCAAGGGCTCTTGCGGTAGCTGCATTTTCTTCTCGTAACCGGCACACTCTTTCCGGACGTCTGTAGCGACCAACTTGAATTTTTCTTGGCAAGTCTCGCTTTTCCTAGTTCGTTTTAGAGCTCGGACTTCTTCATCCTCTTCCGGAGCTTCGAAGTCTCTTCTTGATAATCTTTAACTTGGAGAGCCAATCTAACCTCGTGTACGAACTTTCAGCCATTCATGATAACCACCGATGATGCCATTACGAATGCCCCTAAGTTCTTTATCTTTCCTTAACGGGCTTTCCCACGCCTTATGGACTCTTTGTATAACCTTGAAACTTTGCGCGCCGAAATCTCTCACAAGGAAAGGAGAAGGCTTTCTTCCGTCGGTGCTCCCCTCATGGGGTACCCTAACTGTCTTATAGCAAGTGCGGGATTGTAGTTAATGCAACCCCTCGTTCCTATCAAGGGATGTTTGGGTAGTCCCCACATGAGAAGAGAACTCCCTCCTTTCCTTCCTTCCATCGAGGAAACCAGTTGATTGTTCTGCCTCCTATCCCAGCCAAGTGTTGGTCCCAATCTACTCTTCTCTTTTCGACACACGAGCGATGGCTTCGGAGCGGACATGGATGCCTTATGTCTTGTTGGAATAGGTGGAAACCAACCATACACAAAGAGCGGGTAAACAGCAGATGATCCGTGCGCTACTCTTCTCGCACCTTCGGTCAAATGTGTCAAATAAGTCCGCCAAGATAGCTACCACCGGGCTCTCTTTGCTATGGTGATATGCAAGGAAAGCATCAATTGCGGCTAGGTCCACCAAACCATCCATGTTTGGAAAGAGGACAACCCCAAAGATTAGCAATGCTAAACGTCCATAAACGGGACCCACTCCTCTTGATTCGCCATATCCCTTGCCTTGCCTTCTAAGTACTTCCGTGGTAGGCCCACTACGCCGTTTCGAGTTTGCTTTACACGATCCAATCCTCTGCCGAATCCCTGACCACAACTGCAATTTGCTCAAGGAGGGAAGAAACCCGAGAAAAGATACGGTTTCCTTCCCCCAAGAGGACATCCTAGAATCTCCTCAAATTCTTCAACAGTCGGTACTAATTGGAAGTCTCCAAACGTGAAGCATCTCAAAGGCTGGTCATAGTATTGGGTGAGTGATACAACGGCTTCTGTGGATATCTCTGCTATGGTCAAATCTAAATCTTTCCGTAGCCTTGCGGAAGGCTTGCATTTGGAGAGGTCCCATCAACCGCCCCAACTCCTTAATGCTGGTGATATCTAGGCCCTTAATCTTGACTTGATAAAACCTTTTTCCAGTTTGATTTGTTCCCATGTTTTACTAAAGTGAAACAAAAACCCAGTGCGAATCAAAACTCCGACATCTATCATGGGTGGAATGGATGAATGCATGAAGAAATGCATATGACACAGATGCAATTTATGAATACGGGAGCCCGGGAAATTGTCTCCTTCTTAGATACAACGTCTTGGGGTAGCACGTGCCCGACGTATGTATTTAAGAAGGTGACACGGACCCTCCGTTGGTTTGCCAAAGAGAGGGGATCAAGACGAAACCCGTGCATGATAAGGCACAACACGGGAATGTACATAGTACGACATATCCACAAACAAATATAAGCAAAGGGTACATGACATTGACTAATGCATGGCAGTGTGAAAAATGGCACGCAGCGTGTTGCTCGTGCCCCTATTTTAGGGACCTATATGGGAGGAGCTAAAAGGCTTTTAGTGATAATTCCCAAGGTGGTCATATCTCTCTTGATGGTCTCTAGAGGTATCATCCCTTCGAAGAACATATTGCAGCAGTAGGGACTACTAGCAACAATATGTTATCAAAGAGAAAAACTCTAGATGAGGGTTCACTGTAATCAAGCAAGTCGGAGACCTAGCATGATCACAGATTCACCTCCACTCCTTATGTTCCCACGAACCCGGGTATAGGGCCCTTTTTCAACTCACCGTGTGTGCAAATAGTGTTGGTGTTTGTGTGCATCAAATGAATAAATATTTACCTCATGCATACATTTTAAAACACACTAAAAGCATCAAAGAGTTTATATACACAAGAACATAAGAAAAAAAAGGAAAAAACAAAAGGGAAGTCATAGTAAGAAAGCACACTGATTGATGGCCTAACTCTCTAAAAATAGTCCCCAGTGGAGTCGCCAACTGTCGCAACCTACCCTTCGGCGGAGGGCGACGCGGACTCACGGGTGCGTGTTCCAAGAAGGAATACGCGCGGAGTCGCCACCAACGTTTATTGAGGAAAACGTCGGAAAAACCGGAAAAGACGTGGTCTACGAACTTTAAGTGAAAGGTTCGGGAGTTGTATTTACGCACGGGGAAGGTATTAGCACCCCACGCGTCCGTCACAAGGACGACAGCCTTTAATCAAGTGTGCAAATATGACTTCAATTTTGTTATTTCCCTTTTTACGTTCTTATGTCTTTTTATGCCTTTTTATATTTTTATCTTTTTGTGGTCGACAAGGGTGTTTCCCTTGCTCCTACGTATTCCTCAATTGTGATAAGAAATCAGACCTACGTAGTTCTTTGAGAACTAAACGTTGGTTAAGTTTTTTTATCCTTTTTTGCAAGATATATTTTGATTGAATGAAAGGTCATTTAAGGCGTTGGACCATTAAACATCTTTCGATTCTTTTGAAAGGAGAAAACATTAAGGCATTGGACCATTAATGATCTCTTTATTTTTGAAAGAGGTGACAAAGCTACGTGTTGATTTTAGGCTTTTAGAAATCCACGTTTAACCAATAAAAGCGAAAAGACCATTTCAAGGCGTTGGACCTTAAAAATGGCTTTTTAGGTGATGACAAAAGTTTGATTTATGAATTGATTTTAGCCTTAGTTTCACTTTGGTTATTAGTCAATTCGATTAAGAAAGAAAATCCCAAAGAAAAACGTCCGATTGATTTTTTTGATTATTTTATAAAAGATATTTTTTTATTATTATATTATTATTTTGCCTCTTTTTGGTTTTAAACGTGGTTACGGCATGACCGAACGGTCGGATTTCATTTTAACAGAAATTAAAAGATGTTACAATTCAAATGATCGGTGGAAATTTATTTTATTTTTGATTAGGCGAGAAAATGACTTAAATAAATGACTAAAGCACGTCAAAAGGGGGTACGGAAAGTAAATGAAATAAAATAAAAGCACGTGAAACAATGGGACCACTAAGGGTACATAGAATGAATTGAAAAGTTCGATTTCGGGAACTTACCGGTTGAAGACCGAAGAACGAACGAAGAACGATGAAGAACGGTGGAAAATCTTCGCGAAATCGCCCACGGAAACGTCTCGGAAGCGTTACGGAAGCGCCTCGGCTTGGATTTTCTTCACGGAAACAATTTTTCTCACTAATTTTAAGTGATTCTCAGATACCAGGAGGGTTGAACATTTTGTTCTGCCCTCCTCCCCTATTTATAGGGAAAAGAGGGAGGAGCTTGCCACCCAGCTCGCCCAGGCGAGCTAGGTTGCTTCCTCCAGAAGGCACCGCCTTCTGTGGAAATCCTGGAAGGCCCAAGTGGGCCTGATTGCTATTTGCACCCCTTTTACTAAATACACCCCTGCCCTTTTTTGTGATTCTTTTTCCGTAACGTTACGAAACTTTACGAATTACGTAACGATACTTGTTTTCTTTCCGTAATGTCACGAAACCTTACGAATTACACAATCATCCCTTTTCGCAATGGATAAAGATAAGGTACAAGTAGTGTTACAATGGCCAACACCTATTACTATCAAACAATTGAGAGGGTTCCTTGGACTCGCTGGATATTACAGGAAATTTATTAAATCTTATGCAATGATAGTTCACACTTGACGGAGCTACTTAAGAAAGATAACTTTATATGGGAAGTTGAAGCAGATGAAGCTTTCACCAAGCTCAAAAAGGCCATCACACAGGCTCTAGTTTTGGCTTTTTTTTCACAACCATTCACCTTAGAAACGGATGCTTCTTGAATTGGTGTAGGTGCTGTTTTGAGTCAAATGCACCATCTTATTGCTTATTTTTCAAAAAAATTGACTAAGAATGCAAAAACAATCAGCATATGCAAGGGAATTCTTTGCTATTATGGCAACCATAGCTAAATTCAAACACTACCTACTTGGTCACAAATTTATCATTAGGACTAATCCAAAGAGCCTCAGATCACTAACTGATCAAGCTGTGCACACTCCTAAGCAACAGAACTAGATACATAAGTTGATGGGCTATGATTTCACAATTGAGTATAAGCCAGAAAAAGAGAATATAGTTGCTAACTCTCTTTCTAGATCAATTATGATGGCTATATCTCAATCGAAATGGAAATTGATTCCAGAATTGAAGGAAGCTTTCGCACAAGACACACAACTTAGCACAATTATGCAACTTTGTTTGCAGAATAGTCCTCTCAATCTTAATTATTCAGTGTTTGATCAGTTTTTGTATTGGAAACTCGCTAAGCGTGACTATGTGCTAAGCGAGTAATGTGTTCTCAGACACTTAGAAATTTTTGTGTTTAGCATGCGCAAAGCGTGCCTTGTCACGCTAAGCACAAGTATCTCTTTGTTTTTCAAATTTTTGGAATTAGGCTTAGCGAGCCTGCTCGCTAAGCCAGTGTTGTCCAGTTGAGAAATCGCGCTAAGCGCGCCTTGCCGTGCTAAGCGCAAATCCTTGTTTGCTTGGAAAATTTGTGGAATTGGGCTTAGCAAGCCTGCTCGCTAAGCCAATTTTGTAGAAAAAAAATTGGATGTGTGTTCACTTGCTAAGCACGTGGCTATCGCACATAGCGCATTAGTAGATTTTCCTAAGGCACACTAAGCGAGTCACTTGCGCTAAGCGCCCCATCTGATTTTTAGTTTTCTTTTCTGCTTTTCAATTTGAATAAATCCATGTCTAATCTTTTGTTGTGATTCTTTTGTACCGCAGATGGTTTCTCGTAAGAGAAAAGCCACAGCTTTAGTGTCTCGGCCGGTTATGATAGATCAAGATTTATATCACAGGAGGCTTGGGACCATTACTCAGATAATGTGCTTGCCAGAAACATTCTACTAGAAAGAAAAGTCAAGTTGTATATCACTGAGTTTGATGATTACAAAAGAGAATTGATTAGAAGAAACTGGCATAAACAGCTGACCAACTTGATTGAGGGAAGCATTGATGTGGCAATTGTGAAGTAATTCTATGCAAATCTATATGACCCTGAGGACAAGTCTCCCAAGCAAGTTAGGGTTCGAGGGCACCTGATAAAATTTGATGTTGATTCCCTCAACACTATTTTGGAGACTCAAATGGTCTTGGAGAAAGAGGAGAGCATACCCGCCTAATCCAGGTTTGCAAGACTGAGGCCTGATCCTCAAGAGCTTGCGGCTTGGCTGTGTATCCCTGGGAGGGGATTTGTACTTAATGTCGAGTGTCTATCGTGGAAGCTCTTGAGGAAAGATCTTACCACTCTGGCTCAAACCTGGAGTGTTCTATCTTATTCTAACTTGGCCCCGACATCCCATACTTTTGATCTTGATCTGGATAGGGCCAGGTTAGTCTACGGGCTTGTAATGAAGATGAACATGAACTAAGGATCACTTATTTTTGGTCAGATTTCACTCATTGCTCAGTCCAACTCCTCGAGGCTTGGATTTCTAGCCCTTATCACTGCCCTGTGCAAGGCCTGAGGAGTCACCTCAGATTTTCTCACTTATGAGTCTATTAGCCCAGGCAGTAATTTGGCTTATATTAAGAAGAATTGCTGGAACCTAGATAACCCTTCGGTCACTTTTCTAGGGACCCGCAAATCCAGGGCTAGAGGATCTGAGGCCCCATCTTCTTCAGCTGCCCCTGCTCCCCCTACTTCTGCTCTTCCTTCTACACCAGCTCCTACTCCTCTAGCACCAATTCATCTAGGTACTTCAGCTCAGAGCTCAGAACTTATTATATCTATGCTGCAGAGCCTGCATCAAGGCAAGCTTCTGGTTATGCAGAGTTTGCAGGATGTGGTCCAGCAGAGGCCTGTTATGAGTGTGGAAGAATTTTCACAGAGGGTGGCCTGGCCAGGAGTCCAACCTTCTCGTTTGGGAGGGGGTGAGGCCTCTACAGCCCAGGAACCTCAGCCAGACCAGGAGGATGACTCTTCTGAAGCCACTCTCACTCCACCTGAGCCACTTATTTTTGAGGATGATCTAGTGGCTGATCCAGTGACCGCATAAGGTACTCAGCAGGCATCTCCAGCAGGCACTCCTGCACTGGATTTGAACAAGGAGGCCATGGATCAGGACCCACCACCACCACAGGATCAGGATCACTGACAGGATTATTATTTCCCTGCTTTTTGAACAGTTTTAATATTTTCTTGTCTTTAGTACATTTTATAATTTAGATTTATGTTTATGTTTCTGTCTTTAAATTTCAGTTATAGTTTTTATTTTTGTTGATAGCTTGTATAAAGCTTGATTGAACAGTTCACTTATATTATCCAATGGTTTGATGCTTGGTTTCGAAATTCAATGTTTGTGATTGGTTTGAATTGATCAATTGTATGAATTGAGTGAATTGAAATGCGTAGATCATATGCCTTGAATAAGCATGCAGTCATTAGAAGAGAAAGAACATGGAATTAGGATCATGACTGAAAATGTTTGTTGGTTTGTTAGGTTGATTGTGAAGGAACGCATTAGCCACAACCCGGTGAGAGTGTGATCTTTAATTGTGAGAGAACGACTAACATTGAGTAATGATTTTTGCATGAATCTCTGAGTATTGAGTGAATGCGTGAAATTGAAGATGTGAAGGCCATGTTTTGATTGAAGATAGCCACTTAGCCAAAAAGCTTACCTTGTGCATGATTGAATTATCCCTTGCACCCATTTTGAGCTGAAAGTATGATTGTTTGATTGAACCTTAAGCCTATACAGTTTATCTCCTTTCACCTTGTCTTAGGTTATAGGAGAGCATCATTCATAAAATGAAATTTGGGGGAATTATAGGGTGAAATCTTGTAATGGTAAAAAAAGAGCAGCACACACATTCATTTAATAAGCAACAAGTATATAAATAAATAAAAATTGTAAGTATAAAATAAAAGTGTGTGTGCTGCTATTTAAGAAAAAGAAAAGTAAGTGCGGAAAGGCAAGTAATGGAGCTGGAATAAAAAGAAAAAGGTTGATCTATGGATGAATGCTCTCTTAGAACTTAAGCTTTTGCATCCTAGAAAAACCATGAATTGTTTGCAGCCCAGCCTCGTTACAAGCCTAGAAAAGTCCTTCGGATTCAATTGTGTGTTTATAACTGTATGTCATGAGATGAATTGCAAAGATTGAGACTTGTGTTAGTTGTTGATTGTTGAATAAGCCTACACAATTGTGTTTGAGTGAAATAGTAGTTGTGAGGCTTTGGTTAATGATCCTTCCATGATATTTGTCGCTCTTACTAACTTATTTCAGTTGTGTTCCTTAATAATCATATTCACATCTTTGAAAAGCTGCATGTTTTGTGAAAAGCTCTTGATTGAAGCATTGTATGTCATTCATGTCATATGATTGGATTCTTTAGAATAAAAACCTTGTGAATAACCACTGTGATTTTGTCACTTGTGGACAAGTGAACTGTTCTTTCTTTGCTTGAGGGAAAGCTAAACTGTAAATTTGGTGGAGTTTGTTAGTCATCGTTTAAGATGAACTTTCGTATAGAAAAGTTTTCCAAAATGTATATAAATCCCCCAATTTATGGTTATTTTTGGTAGGATTGTAAATATTTCAAGTTTAGTTTTCATATGTGCTCAATAGAAGCCGTCCTGATGAATTTAATGTAAATTTCATCTCAATTTCAGGTAAAAAGGAGAAAATTATGAAGGTGCTAAAGATGATGTCTCGCTAAGCCTGAGCCATGCGCTTAGCAAGACCAAACAGCTAAGCGAGGCAGCATGGCTTAGCGACTAAGGATAAACCTGAAGAGAGTTCTTCCACGCCAGCACGCAATTTGGCTCTCAATTGTAACTCGCCTCTCACTTGCATTGATTCAGAATCTTCAAATATCTTTCCTTGGTGGGAGACAAAAATGTCAAATTATGAAGAAAGGCTTATCAAAATATAATAACATTATTCACTTCCAATATTCTTTCAACGTCCAGAATTTAACATACATATGGTACAAAATAATTTTTTTCTCTCTCTTAATTTCTAAATATATGTAATAATTTATATTTTTTTTGTTTACCGTGATAAAAATAACTTTCTTTTAAGAAAAAACAACTACTGAGCTTATAAGAAACTCTTCAAAATAACTTTTAATTTTAATCAAGTTTTAATTTATTTTCATCAACTAATGATTTTGAAAAGCTAAAGCAAATACTTGAAAATATTAAAAGTGATTCTTTTAAAATTATGTTGTAACAAACCAGCTCTTATTCCTTAGAAAAATAAGAAATATATACACATAGATATAGAGAGAGTGTGTGTGTGAGAGTGAGGAAGGAGAATGAAAATTTTTCCTAATAGACTTGTTTGATGGTTAATTATGATCAAAATTAATGTGAATTTTGAAAAACAAAACAAAATTGTTCAATTCATTTAAGAAATTAAATTAACAATGCTAAAAGAGTGAAGTGGTAGTGTAATCAAACTTCTTACAAAAAAAAGGTCTAGTAGATCTACTGCTCAAATATGTGTATTTAGATACTCTTCATCCTCAATAATAAGAAAGTACCAAAATAAAAATTAAAAGGTTTATTGGCATAAAAGGAAAATTTTATCTATTGTAATAAATATAAAAATATTTTGCTTATAAAGATACTAACTTGGTGACTAATTTTTGAGCAACTTCAATTAATTACTTTTATGAATCTAGAAATATTATTTGAAATGCACAAATGGCCTCTGCAGACTCATGAATGGGATGATCTCTTATGCTTAGAAATAAGAGCTTAAACACCGCTACTTATCCATAATTGCAATGATGATCGTCTATCTTCTACTATATTCTTGTTTGCATTTTTTTCTTTGACTCCATTGTCAGTTTGGTGGCCAGCTTTACCATTGCATATTTAAATTTATTTTCTTCTAGTGCAAAATGTAAGGTTGAGAAGGGTGTGCTTTTTAATCATATTGTTGGTTAACTTCGAATTAATCTCGGTTGTGTTTCCATGGGAAAAAGTTTATAGACATTGGGAAAATCTTAAGCCTTTGTTTTCAATGCTCAAGTCAATAAAATATCAAGGATGCCTTTATGCTTTCTTCAAGAAATGGAAACTTATTTTATAAGTACAATGATTTTTTTAAAGGTATGGTAGAGAATAATCACATCATCAAAGTGGACTTAGCACCTGCAAACAGAATTAGGATTCCATACACACAAAAATTACCATCATATACATCTTGGGTATATGTGGCCAGGTGAACATGACGTTGAATTTTAAAATGTTGTTTTTTTGTCCAAATTTCTTAGATGTATATGGTGATAATTCCATTGCACATCTGGGAGATATGGATAAAAATATAGTATTTTAAAATTGAACATCAAACTCACTTGGCTACATATACCCAAGATGTTTATGGTGGCCATTTTTGCATGTATGGAGTCTTAATTCTTTTTGGAGGTGCTAGGTACACTTTGTAGATGTGATTATTCTTTACCATACCTTTAGGAAGACCATTGTACTTACAAAATGAGTTGTCATTTCTTGAAGAAAGCATAAAGGCTCCCTCCTTGATATTATTGACTTGATCATTGAAAACATAAGCTTAAGAGTTTTCAATGTCTCTAAACTTTTTCATATGGAAACACAACTAAGATTAACTGCAAGCTAACTAGAAATATGATAAAAAAATAATGTTTTTCTTAAGCTTTCATTTTGCTATTGAAGAAAAAAAATTTAAATATGGAATGATAAAATAATGAAAACAAACTCAGCAAAATCATGTTCGGCTGCAAAAAGTAAAAACAAAAAGAAGTTCAATCCACATGTGTTGAAGTAAAGGAACTACATCAGATTCATAGAATATGTTCAGAAATTCAAGTGTTGTTTGTGATATTTCTGCACACAGGTATAAAGCAACAAAGAGTTGTTAAATTCCATGCTTCAATATTTGATTAGATACAAAATAGTATACAGCCAGTAGAGTTTATGTTTGAACTATTCTCACAATACGATTTCAAAGAAATGGAATGAGAGAAAAACAAAACATGGAACAAAATACAACATCCAAATGAAAGGAAATGAAGAAAGTGAGAGAACAAAGGAGTGAGGAAGGAGAAACAAACTCAATGTTTGGACGCACGATTAGTCCTGAATGGATTCACAAGAGTTTATGATCAATTTAAAGGAAAAAAGTGTGAGAGAAGTGAATGAAAAAAGTAACGAGGAGAGTGAATTGAACTAAAATATTAAATAAGGGTAACACTCTTTAATTAAAATTGAGTTGACCTTCCACCAACACGGTTTAATTGATGTTATTTCATGAGTTATTGATCCTTCCTTCCAAAGTAGTGTGTGGGGACCATTACTCTCAAAGGCAATATTTTTTCATAATAATGTTTGAGAATAATATTTATGTACAATATGTGTATTTTAGACTTTTATACGATAATGAAATTAGGAATGTTTTTTCTTACACACTTAAATCAAGCATATTTTGTGATGTAAGGTTTAAATGCGTTCACATGGGTGTCAATGATCTATTTAATGGGAGAACTCGTGTTTGATTCCCATCTTGTTCAAAATATATTCCATTGGATCAATAATGGTGATGTACCAGAAGTGGGATTAGTCTCTGGCCTAGTAGGTTAGGGGACACTTGAGATTTGAGACATAAGACAAAAAATTACTAAACATATTTGCATCATTAAAATATTATAATAGTATTTGTATTAAATAATATTTAATGATATTATCAAAGTATTCATCATATTTAATGTTCTTATTGAATTATAATCTATTATTTAACGATATAATATTTAATGTTGTGAGGAAATGATATAAGGTGTATTAAATAATTTAATTATATATATAGAGATGCATGCATTTATTAATTTTAACAAATAATATAATATTATTTGTATTACATAATAATTAATGATATAATGTTAAATGATATTATTAAAATTTTCATAATATTTAATGCTATTATTGAATTAAATTATACATAGTTAGTGATATAATATTAATGATGTTATTAAATAATATTAATTTCATTGAAGTTTTTTCAAAAATATAAAATTTAATAACATTGTTAAATTTAATTTTAATCCAATGTATTTAATAATTGACTTAAATAAAATTTTGGTTCCCAGATTTCTTAAAATCTAAAATTTTGATCATCCTAATTTAAAATAGAGATATTTAGACCCTTTATTTTTTAAAATTCTTATTTTTAGTTCTCCTATTTTTAAATAGATACATTTAAGCTCCTACTAGTGTAAATTTGCAAATTTGGATCAACTAATGGCAAACGGAAAGTATTGACGGTTAAGATAATAACATTCAATATGACACAGAATAAACTAATTATCTTGTGTCAAATTGCTTAATTTGGACCACATCAAGTCATTTCTTATTGATTAACACTTTTTGAATTTCATGGAAGAACAAAATTGTGAATTTTATACAACTAGAGGACTAACTGTCTATTTTAAAATAGGAGAACTAAAATTACACAATTTAAAAATAGGAGGATTAAATGTTTCTATTTTAAAATAGATTGACCAATGCGAAATTACATATTTTTAAAAATAGCGGGATCAAAATTAAATAAGAGTGTGTTTGGATGAGCAATTTAAAATTCTATAGAATTTTAAATGCTTCATATGAAATTATTTTATTTTCAAAATTTTGTTCTTGGATAAATAAATTAAATTTCTTCATTTTTAGAATTTTATGCTTGGTTAAAGAAATTCAATTACTTACTTTTCAAAATTTCTTGTTTTGATAAAATATTATATTTGAATAAAACAAGTTTTTTTAAATAAAATAATTATTTTTTCGTCAATAAATTGTGTCGTATTTGTCGAGTTTGGCATTTCAATGAATATGTACTATTTTAATCTCTTTCAGTTAAGAATATATTAATTCAACTATTTAAATCATTATTCTATTTACAGCCCACTACAAAGCTCTATAAGCTTACAAGGCGAAACTATTTAGGAGACAAAATGACATATATTAAATGTGATCTTAGAACCACCACAACACCAAAAATATACAAATCAGAATTCACAGTTTTTTTTTTTACAATAAAATCAGAATTCTATTTAAAAGTCTACAAATAAAACTATGATTTCTGTAGAAGTCATTGTCCAGTAATGCAACTTCTTTTTTGGCTACAAGTTTAACCTTTCTTCATTCACAACGTTCTATGGCTGAAGCCCAAGTGAATTTCTTACTCACGGTTGGGTCACCTCACTTCAAGTTGTGCAACTTGCATTGTTGGAGTTGTGATTCTGTCATATGCTGTTTGGAAGTGATGCTTCTCTGTTTAGTGGTTGTACCACTTTTTCTTATAATAGGGGCAACTTACACCTAGAAAATGAACATTGAAAATAACAATTTAGTGCCCAACTTGCTCCACAAAGTCCTCCAAAAATGGCTTAGGAACTTAGAGTCCCTATCACTAACAATGCTCCTTGGCAAACCATGGAGTCTCACAATCTCCTTGAAAAACAAATCAGCCACATGGGAAGCATCATCAACTTTTTTACATGGAATAAAATGAGCCATTTTAGAAAACCTATCAACAACCACAAAAATGGAATCTCTACCATTGCTTGTTTTTGTCAGCCCCAAAAAAAATCCATGGATAAATCAATCCAACGATACTCCGGAATTGGCAATGGAGTATGCAATCCATGAGGCTTTACCTTAGACTTTGCCCTTTTACATATAATGCAATGTTTACAAAATTTCTGCATATCCTTTTTCATATGAGACCAATAAAAATGTTCTTGTAATGTTTCTAGAGTCTTTTGGACCCCAAAATGTCCCATTAAACCTCCTTCATGTGCTTCACAAACAAGCAAATTTCTAGTAGAACATTTAGGCACACACAATTTGTTTTCTTTGAAAAGAAAGCCTTCATGTCTAAAGAAACCATTTTCTGAAAAATTTTCACAATTTTTAAAAATTTCTTCAAAAGTTTCATCATTTTCATACATGCTTTTCAAACATTCAAGACCAATCAATTTTGTTTCAAGCATAGAAAGTAAGGCATGACGCCGAGAAAGAGCATCGGCTACAATATTACCTTTTCCCTTTTTATGTTTGATAACATAAGGGAATTGCTCTAGGAATTCCACCCACTTCGCATACCTTTTGTTAAGCTTGCCTTGCCCCTTGATATATTTGAGGGACTCATGGTCACTATGAATGACAAATTCCTTGGGATAAAGGTAGTGTTGCCATGTTTTCAAAGCCCGTACTAAGGCATACAACTCCTTATCATAAGTTGAATAGTTAAGGGTAGGACCACTTAACTTTTCACTAAAATAAGCAATTGGATGGCCTTCTTGCATCAACACAGCCCCAATCCCAACATTTGAAGCATCACACTCAATTTCAAAAGATTTTTGAAAGTTTGGCAACGCAAGTATGGGGGCATTAGTTAGCTTTTGCTTAAGAACATTGAAAGCTTCTTCTTGTTTCTCTCCCCATTTGAAACCAACATTTTTCTTGAGCACTTCATTGAGAGGTGCTGCCAATGTGCTAAAATCCTTCACAAATCGTCTATAAAAACTTGCTAAGCCATGAAAACTCCTCACCTCGGTCACAGACTTAGGTGTAGGCCATTCTTGAATAGCCCTAACCTTCTCCTCATCAACTTGCACTCCTTTTGAACTCACAAAAAAACCAAGAAACACAACATGGTTACTACAAAAGATGCATTTTTCAAGATTGGCATACAATTGTTCTTCTCTAAGCACAGTCAAGACAGATTTTAAATGATCAATATGCAAATCAAGTGAAGTGCTATAGATAAGAATATCATCAAAGTACACCACAACGAACTTTCCTATGAACTCTCTCAAGATATGGTTCATTAATCTCATGAAAGTGCTAGGGGCGTTAGTTAGGCCAAAAGGCATAACCAACCATTCATACAAACCATATTTTGTTTTAAAAGCAGTTTTCCATTCATCCCCTTCTCTAATCCTAATTTGATTGTATCCACTTTTTAAATCGATTTTAGAGAAGTAACATGCACCATGCAATTCATCAAGCAAATCATCAAGCCTAGGTATAGGATGCCTATATTTAATGGTGATGTTATTAAGGGCTCTACAATCGGAACACATGCGCCATGTCTCATCCTTTTTAGGGACCAAAATCACTGGGACAGCACAAGGACTCATACTATTTCTTACCCAACCTTTGCTAATGAGTTCATCCACTTGTCTTTGAATCTCTTTGGTTTCTTGTGGATTACTTCTATAGACTGGCCTATTGGGAAAAGAAGCTCCCGGAATGAGATCAATTTGATGCTCAATTCCCCTCAAAGGTGGTAGTCCACTTGGCACATTTGGTGGAAACATGTCTTGAAAATCCTGCAAAAGAGTTTTAACACTAGAAGGCACTTCAAAATCATCAAAAGTGTTAGTGGTCAAAATCTGATTTTTGCAAAACAAGATATACAGTGACTATTTAGCACGAAACAACCTCTTGACCTCACTTTTTGTGGCTAAATAGCTCTCCCTCACTTCAAGTGTTTCACTCTTCTTTTGTTCACTCTTTTTTCTCTCAAGTGTTTCCCTCTTTTTCTCACTCTCAAGTGTTTTGCTCACTTTTTCTTTTTCTCTTTTCTCTTGAAGAAGTTTTTCTCTCATTTTCTTTTGATCCTCACACCCTTCTTGTGGACTCAATGGCTTGAGCACAATCTTTTTGTCTTGGTGCATGAAAGAGATCTTGTTGGTGTAACCGTCATGATTGGCTCTTTTTATCAAATTGCCATGGTCACCCCAAAAGTAAGTGACTGGCCTCCATAGGAACAACATCACAAAGTACCTTATCATTGTATTTCCCAATGGAAACGTCCACTTCAACTTGCTGCCTCACTTGCACCTCCCCATCCTTACTAAGCCATTGAAGTTTGTATGGCCTAGGATGTGGTTTAGTAGCTAAATTTAGCTTTGACACTAATCTAGCACTAGCCACATTGGCGCAACTACCTCCATCAATGATCACCATGCACACCTTGCCATTGATTAAACATCTAGTGTGAAAGATGTTTTCTCTTTGGCTCTCCTCCTCATGCTTCAATTGACCACCAAGTAACCACCTAATCATCAACAAATCTCCCTCCGGAGTCTCCACTTCCTCTACGTACTCACTCTCCTCTTCTTCTTCAACATCGGATTCACTTATATATTCTCCATCTCTAAGAACCATGGACCTTTTGTTAGGGCACTCATAAGCATAGTGTCCTAGGCCTTGGCACTTGAAACACTTCACATCTCTACTCCTTTTAGAGGGTTCCTCTTGGGACTTTGAGCGAGTTTTTGATGGGATAGGTGAGGAACTACTAGAAGTAGCAGCCCCATCTTTCTTACCTTTGTCTTTCCAACTAGAAGAACCAAAGTTGGTAAAACTCCTCTTAGCCACTCCTTTCCTTTTTAATTGTTGCTCTACTTGGATTGCTTTGTGAAGCAAATCATCCATTTCAACAAACTCCTGCAGCTCAACAATATCACGGATATCATTAGTCAAACCATTAAGAAATCGAGCCATAGTTACCTCCTCATCTTCTTTAATCTTTGCTTGAATCATGAGAACATCCATTTCCTTGAAATACTCCTCAACCCCCTTGTTGCCTTGGGTTAGTTTTTGGAGCTTGAATTTCAAGTCCCTTGAGTAACTAGCCGGCACATATCGCTTCCTCATGATCTTTTTCATCTCCGTCCATGTATCAACCATTGGCTCTTCATTTCTTGCTCTCTCCTTTTGTAGCTTGTTCCACCACACAAGAGCATAGTCGGAAAACTCCATGGCGGCAAGCTTCATCTTTTGGTCCCTCTCATATTTGTTGCATGAGAAAACATGCTCTATTTTCATCTCCCACTCCAAGTAGGCCTCCGGATCATTCTTTCCTTTAAAGGGGGAATGTTGAGTTTAATACCATCAATTCGGTTTTGTCTAGGAACACCATCATTCCCTCTTCTCCTCCTTTCTTCTTCATTATGATCTCTATTCTCCAATCTCTCATGGAGCGCATCATCTTGTTGTTTCATTAACCTCTCCATATGTTGCATCAAAGCTTGCATTTGGAATTGCGAAAGCCCCCCTCCATCATTAGGATTTGTTCCTGCCATCTCAAACAAACAAATCAAACGTAACAAGACAATTATAGTTGCTGTTTGAATACCTCACCCACTCAAGTGTATTACACAATTATGGCTTTTCTCTAATGATACACTCTTGCCTTTTACCACTCTAATTCCCCTTGAGTTCTTAGGCAATTCAAGAGATTATGACCACAACAAAGAACAATTCACCAATATGTGTAAGGTAAGGCTAGAGAGACAAGGAAAAGGTTAACCAAGAAAAAGGCTAACAATGTTTTTAGGCACAAATGAAGGAAATAAAATTCAGAATTTAGGAATTCAAGTAACAATCCTTCATGCAACCAATATATTACCTTAAAGATATTTTTTTTAAAGATCTTCAAGCATGAACCATTCAGCCCAATTTTTTTTTTTTTTAATTTTGCTTATACGAAATTCTGATTTTTTTTTTCTAACAAAGAGATCAAAAGGCTTAACTTTTGCAATGGTTCAGCCTAAAAAAAAATATGAATAAGAAGGTAATATAAATGGAAAAGAGAATAAAGAAGGATGTTACCCAATATTTCCAGCAAAGGAAGTGTTGATCCTAGAACCGGATCTTTGATTACCAAATGATATGAACCCTCATGGCACAAGGGCTGACTTAGGATCGTCTAGGATTAAACCTTGATGGAAAATGCGGAAATTGATTAAGGATGAAAAATAAGGTGGTTAATTTCGTGGGTCTTAATAAGGTGGTTCTTGGCATAAAATGGATTAATGGGATGGTAAAACGTAGGTTAAGTGGTGGCTGGACAGAAATATAGAAATGGCAATAACTCAAGCTACAGGGCTCCAAATGAGGTGATTCCAAAACGAGGTGAAAGGTCTCGTTTTGAAATTCAATTTAGGCTCAAGAATCACTTAATTTGAGTGCGTAAAATGGGAGTTATGACCACGAGATAATTCTGGGCAGAAGTGGATTTTCTGGAATTGTGGTTTGAAAGAATAAGGTTGAAGATGAAAGGAAGGAAAGAATCACTCTTTCCGGCGAGGGCAACACACAAAGGTTGTGAAAGTCCTTTGATACAACCAGGGTGTTCTTGAATCACTCAAGAATTTAGGAGAATCACTCTCACTAAGATAAAAGAGATAAACTCTAATTTTCTGAATAAAACTCAACTTGTGTTTATTGATAAAATGGTTCAGCTTATATAGAAGCTTTACAGTAGATTTTAGTAATGACCCACTAACCTAGAATTAAAATAACTTAAAGCCATTAACCTAGGGAATTAAAAAAACTTAATGGCTGAGTGTAACTGAAATTGTGGCAACCAAAAGTCACCCCTAACAGCCAACAAGTTAGCCACCATTTGGTCTCCCAAAAGGCTGATGCCTAGGTTGCCAATTGGGCCCTTATTACAACTTGAACTAAACCTAACTAAAGCCCTTTTAGTTGATTATCCCAAAACATATTTTTGGTCAGCCAACTTTACAAGGATTGGGCAATTATTTAGACAAACTAAACACTCTAAAATTGAGACAAAGTGGTGTCATTTAGTCCTCCTCCATTTGGGCCATGATACAACTCACAACCTTGGACTTTTCTCCTTGAAACTTGGGCTTGTATTCAAATAGTATGGACAACACTTGTTGAAGAGCTTCCTTGGCCTTCCTTGCTCTAGCCCTTGTCATAGGTCCTCCAAGTCCTTCAAGTGGATCCTTGCCCTTGCTCTTGGTCATGTCTTCATCACTATCCTAAGGAAATATTGCCTAAAATTATTACACACAAATGGAAGTTTGGTAACCTATTGGAGGCTCCCAACACACTTCCAATGAAAGGCCTTTTTGTTAAAAAACTTGAAAGCAATAAAGGTAAGCAAATTGCAAATTAAAAAATTACAAAATGTCCTCAATTTTGGTGGTTGTTATCTTTTTGGTGATTCACTCAATTTGAAGTGCTTCTTAGTCCAATAGCACTTAAGGTGGTTGGCCCCTTGCTTCTTGACTCAAATTCTTCAAGGAATGGCACCAATTCTCCTTTCCAATTCCCTATATGGCAACTCACAAACAAGGAAACAAAGAGACAAGCAATAACCAAAGACAAAAAAAATGAAATGAAAGCCAAACCAATGGAGTTTTAACAAGACAATTTTTAAAGGATTACTCAACAATTAAAGCAATGAAAAATGACATAGAAGCAAGCTAGGACTCAAAGAGAAACTTAGAATGGTTCTAGAGTAGAGTAAAAAAAACTGGAAAAAAAAGACTCAACAAACCTCTAGCTTTGGCACTTGTTTTCACACTAATTTTCAATTTAAATTTAGGAACTAATATTGGCATAAAATAGGCACCAATTATAGAATAAATTTTAAGCCAAAACAACAAGCACACTTCCCTTTCACCTTTTTTTTCTGGATACTGTTTTTTTTTCTGCCAAATTTTGTGATATTTTGTATTTTTTACTTTTATCCAAATCAATTGTTTCTTTTTTTATAACTTTTTCCAAATGTCTATAAAATTCAGTAAAAATTTCAGCTCAAAATTCGAAGTAACCAATTCTCAGTAATTCTTACAAGTTTGTATGTCCAAGCTGCCAGCACCAGCGATTTTTTTTAAGCATGGTATATTGATTGCCTTGGGCTTACTTTCAACCCTCTTATGTATGTTGAACTCACTAGGATTGTTTACCACAGTTTTAGGAGTTCAATATTCACTTAGGATCAACATTTCAGCCAGCAATTCAATCACCAAAACTCAAATTCACAATAGACACAATCATAAGGAAACCTAAAAGTTCAAGAAAAGGTTCACAATCAAAGACTCTCTATGAATTTTGCATGAACATGTTAAGGACTAATTAACATGAGGGCCTTGATGTCTTTAATTCCCAATCCTCCCCTTTATCTAGATGCACACACTTGACTCCAAGCTACCCAAGCGATCTTCTTCCCTTCTAAGTTGCCACCCCAAAGAAAGTTTCTTTGAATGGCAGTTAGTCTATTAATCACTACTGAGGGGGCCCTGAAAAAAGACAGATAGAACAAGGGCAATGTTGTTAAGACAACATTAATTATGGCCAAAGGATCCCCTTGTCTCAAGCCTCTTTGAGGCTTAAATTCAGAGGTTGGGCTTCCATTCATTAGAATAGATATAGAGGCTGATCTGAGGCACCCCTTATTCCATCCAATCCATCTATCATGAAACCCCATTCTTGATGGAAGCTTGCTTGTGGGGCTTCTATGGAGGCTGGATCTTTGAGCTTCAATGAGGTCCTTTAATGGTGACTTTCCACCATGGATATGCAGCGGAAGACAAAGGAGAAGAGGTGAGAGGAGGCGCCATCCACTAAGGAATAAGCCATGGAAGAAGGAGCTTCACCACCAAGATGAGCCTTGGATAAGAAGCTTGGAAAGGATGCTTCAATGGAGGAAAAGAAAGAGGGAGAGAAAGAGAAAGGGGGGAGCACGAAATTGAAGGAAGAAAAAGGGAGAGAAGTTGAACTTTGAGTTGTGTCTCACAAGACTCTCATTCATCAAAGTTACAACAAGTGTTACACATGCTTCTATTTATAGACTAGGTAGCTTCCTTGAGAAGCTTTCTTGAGAAAACTTCCTTGAGAAGCTTCTTTGAGAAAAAATCCTTGAGAAGCTAGAGCTTAGCTACACACACCCCTCTCATAACTAAGCTCACCTCCTTGAGAAGCTTCCTTAAGAAGATTCCTAAAAAAGCTAGAGCTTAGCTACACATACCTCTCTAATAGCTAAGCTCACCTCCTTGAGATGAGAAGCTAGAGCTTAGCTACACACCCCCTATAATAGCTAAGCTCACCCCCATGACAAAAAACATGAAAATACAAAAAAAAGTCCTTACTACAAAGACTACTCAAAATGCCCCGAAATACAAGGCTAAAACCCTATACTACTAGAATGGCCAAAATACAAGGCCCAGACAAAGGAAAAACCTATTCTAATATTTACAAAGATAAGCGGGCTCATACTTAGCCCATGGGCTCGAAATCTACCCTAAGGCTCATGAGAACCCTAGGGCCTTCCCTTGGATCTCTAGCCCAATCTACTTAGAGTCTTCTCATCATATAAAAAAGGAATTGCCAAGAAACTGAATCATAGGCTTTTTCGAAATCCACTTTAAAAAGACACACCCACACACACACACACATACACACATACACACACACACACACACATTCCTCCTCAACTACCTCATTAGCAACCAGAACACCATGGAGCAACTGTCTACCCTTCACAAAGACACACCCCCACACACACACACACATACACACATACACACAGACACATACCCACACCCACATACACACAGACACACACCCGCACACACACACACACACCCCCTCCATAAATAAAGAAATAAGGCCCTTATAGTAAAGTCACAAAGACACAAATACACAGACACACCCTGATGATTGGTTTACACACACCCCCCTCATACACACACCCTCATCACACATAAAGACACAAGCACACAGACACACCCTCATAACACACAAAGACACAAACACACAGACACACCCTTATCACACAGAAAGACACAAACACACAGACACACCCTCATCACACACAAAGACACAAACACATAGACACACCCTCATCACACACAAAGACACACACACACACACACACCCTCATGATAGACACACACACACACACCCAACTACAATAATAAAGCATAAGCAACCTCCAAACCCATAATTTGAAATTTACCATTTGTATGTTCTTTTATGTCATGAATGTAATTTGCTATATACACAACTGTTGTTCATGCTGAGTGAACCTTAGATTCCCGTTTGAGACTGAATGCAATGACTCTTGCGGACAGTTTGCATTAGTCATTGTATTTAGTCTTGAATTGTCCGTTTGGACAGTTTGGGGAGACTGGTATTTTTATGTTAGATTCATTCGTGAAGGTTATTATTATTTTATTAATTTGATTAAATTTCGGTTCAATGCATTTCAAGTTGTTCTCTGAGTGCATACTTGATTATCGGGAAATTCATTTCACCGATGTCATGTCGTGTACTTGGAGACCAATGCGAAATGCTGCCGAAATTTAGTCAAATTTTTGTAAATAATGGTAACCCTGACGTTTGAAGCTAACATAAAAGACAGTTTTCCTAAATGGGATAGGCCACACCTATAAATAAAAAAGTGAGATTTTCATGCATGGAATTGCTTAGATGGATCGAAGTTGGATGAATGAAAGTCGCATGAGCCCAGAATATGAGGATGGCGTCGAACAGTTCTTGCAATTTGCTTCAGAAAGAGGTCGACCGAATGAAGAAGGAAAATATTATTGTCCTTGCATCAACTGTTTGAATGGAAGACGACAACTACTCGATGACATACGAGACCATCTATTGTGTGATGGGATTAAGAAGAATTACACGACGTGGATATGGCATGGTGAAGTCACAGACATGCAGAGTGGGTCCCAATCTGAACCGTTTGATGTAGAAATGGGAGATCGGTTGGAGGACATGATTCGTGACCTTGGACAAGAGTCTTTCCAGCAAGCACACGCCCCTGTGTATGAAGGATTGCAGAGTGATTCAAAGAAGCCTTTGTATGCAGGGTGCAAGAATTCCTTAACCCTGTTGTCTGCTGTGTTAAGTCTGGTTAATGTGAAGGCCAGGTATGGGTGGAGTGACAAAAGTTTCACCTCACTGCTTGAGGTAGTGCACAATCTGCTTCCAGAGGACAACACGTTGCCTAAAAGTTACTATAAGGCGAAAAAGATATTGTGTCGATGGGTATGGAGTATCAGAAGATTCATGCTTGCCCCAATGATTGCATACTGTACAGGCATGAATTCCAAGAAATGTCGAAATGCCCTATCTGTGGGACTTCACGGTACAAAGTGAAGGATGAAGAGGAAAGCAGTTTGATGAAAACTCCAACAAGGGCCCCCACGAAGGTTTTGTGGTATCTTCCAATCATTCCAAGGTTTAAGCGTCTTTTTCTAATGAGGACGATGCAAAAGACCTTACATGGCATGCAAATGGAAGGATTTCTGATGGAATGGTCCGTCATCCGGCTGATTGCTCGCAGTGGAAGAAGATTGATGGTTTGTATCTGGATTTCGGGAAAGAGCCAAGAAATCTTAGACTTGGACTAGCCAGTGATGGAATGAATCCATATGGCACCTTAAGCACTCAACACAGTTCATGGCCAATTCTGCTAGTAATTTACAATTTGCCTCCTTGGTTGTGCATGAAGCGAAAATACATGATGTTGTCTATGATGATATCGGGCCCAAGACAGCCAGGAAATGACATTGATGTTTATCTAAGTCCGTTGGTTGAAGATCTGAGAAAGTTGTGGGACGAAGGGGTTGTAGTGTTTGATGCGTTTGCAAGGAGACGTTCGAAATGCGTGCAATGCTTTTTTGTACCATTAATGACTTTCCAGCATATGGGAATCTCAGCGGTTACAGTGTTAAGGGTCATCATGCATGCCCCATCTGTGAAGAAAACACAAGCTACATACAACTTAAACATGGGAGAAAAACAGTCTACAATAGGCATCGCCGCTTTCTAACACCCAATCATCCTTACAGACGACTGAAAAAAGCTTTTAATGGAAGTCAAGAGCATGATATTGCGCCGATACCGTTGACTGGTGAGCAGGTATATCAGCGGGTTCAACACCTGAATACTGTATTTGGGAAGACCCAAAAGAAGGATAAAAGTAAGAGTTGCATATGGAAGAAGAGGTTCATTTTCTTTGATCTTCCGTACTGGTCTGATCTTGACGTTAGACATTGTATTGATGTTATGCATGTGGAGAAAAATGTTTGTGACAGTGTGATTGGGACGCTCCTTAACATTCAAGGCAAGACGAAGGATGGCTTGAATACCCGTCAAGATCTAGCTGATATGGGATACGATCACAGTTGCATCCAAGGTCTGATGGGAAGAAAATTTACTTGCCCCCAGCCTGCCATACTTTGTCCAAGAAGGAGAAGATAAGTTTTTGTCAGTGTCTTCGTCGGGTGAAGGTTCCACAAGGATACTCTTCAAATATTAAGAGCCTTGTGCAGTTGAAGGAGCTTAAGCTTGTAGGGTTAAAGTCTCACGATTGTCACGTGCTCATGCAACAATTGTTAGCCGTGGCTATACGAGACATCTTGCCAAACAAAGTCAGGTTAGTGATAACTCGCCTGTGCTTTTTCTTCCATGCTATATGTAGCAAAGTCATTGATCCTGTCAAGTTTGATGAGTTGGAAAATGAGGCCGCAATTATACTGTGCCAGTTGGAGATGTATTTTCCCCCTGCTTTCTTTGACATCATGATTCACTTGATTGTGCATCTGGTCAGAGAAATCAAATGTTGTGGTCCTGTTTATCTACGGTGGATGTACCCGGTTGAGCGATACATGAAGATCTTAAAAGGGTATACAAAGAATCTATATCGTCCAGAAGCATCTATTGTTGAGAGGTACATTGCAGAAGAAGCCATTGAATTTTGTTCAGAATACTTAGAGAAGGCTAAACCTGTTGGCCTTCCTGAGTCTCGGCATGATGACAGAGTGGGTGGTAAGGGTTCAAGAGGACTGCATGTGATCACTCCAAGTGTAGAACATTTGTTACAAGCTCACTTGTATGTCTTGAACAACAGTAATGAAGTTTTGCCATACATACTTAAGCATGAAGCTTTAGTTGAACAGAATAATCCAAAAATGTCAAAGAATTGGGTGTTGAAAAAGCATAACAAGACTTTCTGTGATTGGTTTAAAGATACAATCTTTGCAGATGAGAATGCTTCAGAAACATTAAGAAAGCTAGCAGATGGGCCTAAAAGAAATGTTATAACTTGGCAAGGATACGACATAAACAAGTATTCATTTTACACAAAAGCACAAGATGACAAAAGTACAATGCAGAACAGCGGGGTCACCCTAAGGGCTGAATCTCAACACTTTGCAAGTGTCAATGACGCCAATCCCTGTGTAGCTTCCATCCCTTACTTTGGGTTCATTGATGAAATTTGGGAGCTTAACTATGTGAAATTTACGGTATGTGTTTTCAAATGTAAATGGGTTGACAGCAACACCGGTGTGCGCACCGATGATATAGGATTTACGCTGGTAGACCTAAAGAAACTTGGTTACCACAATGACCCTTTCATCATGGCAGAACAAGCTAGACAAGTATTTTACGTGCAAGACCCTTGTGATGAAAGGTGGTGCGTGGTTCTGCAGGGCAAAACAATTGGTGTTAATGTAGAAGATGATGATTCATACATGGACACCTATGTTAGTCCTTTGACCGCTCAAATCACTCCTAACGTTGTCGGAGAAGAAGAAGCTGACGACGTTCATGCTAATCGTAATGATCATGATGAAGGAGAATTGATTAACATCGTCTAATGTAATTTTCTGCAGAGACAGAGGTCACCAAAGCAAGTAAGTGACAACTACATTTTTTTCTGATTGAGGCATCGGTATTTTGTTTTAGATGGCATCCTTAGGACTTCATACAGCTCATGTTTGTCGCCAGTTTCATCATCCACCACCTTTCTTCTCTGTCTTCTCACGTTTATTGTTGTTAAACCCATATTTATGCTTTCTTCCCTTCATGTCTTGTTTTATCACAACTTTAGCCGAATCTCCTATCTTCAGCACAGTTGAATCTCCTGTCTTATTCTCCAATGACACACTTTGATGGCCTGTATCTCTTTTCTTCATATGTTCTAGTGCTTCAGCTTCAGAATGCATAAAGCAATCTGAATTTTCCAGTGATCACCAAAGGCTTCTGCATCAGCATTGACACTCTCCACCCTCTTTGCTTTATGCTTCTATTTTGCATTTCGTGCTTCCTCCTTATAAATCTCACATTTATTAGAGGTTGCACTAGAACGATCAGCACCAATCTGTGCTTCTTCCTCGTCTACTAGCTCAATATCTTTCCTTTCAACTTTTGTTTTGTAAATTACAGTGTAGTTTACAAAAGTAAAGATGAAACGAAAGATATTGAGCTGGTAGAGGAGGAAGAGGCACGAATTGGTGTTGATTCTTCTAGTGCAACCTCTAATAAATCTGAGAATTATAAGGAGGAAGCACGGAATGCAGCACAAACGCATCTAGATAACTCGT
>NC_016090.4:19052077-19058377 GCF_000004515.6 Glycine max | reverse complement strand
AAATATGGGTTACAACAATAAACGTGAGAAACAGAGAAGGTAAGGGTGGTGGATGATGAAACTGGCGACAAACATCAGCTGGATGAAGTCCTAAGGATGACATCTACATGTGTATTTCTCAAGATATAGTATTTATATTCCATCACGCATCCATTGACTGCTGATTACATGTAATAGACTTTTTTTAACATGCTTGCCCCAAATCAAATCATAATTCAATGTTTGCTGCACAACACGTCACTAAAATTTGCTATGTACAAAATGACACCAACCCCAATCAACCCCTCCCCTGGTAACCCCCAATTTCATTCCTTCATCATTCAAGGTCTTCATGTCATTCCTTCCCCGAGAGTTTGAAGTACTGTTGTCAATGATTTCTCTACAATTCCAAAAATCTCAGAAAAGTTTGCTTGCATTCACCCCACTTTGACATCCTTTAAATCCCATGGAAATCTAGCTTTGAGTGCACACTATGTAATCTTGACATGTCTACGATTATTGTTACGTGTGCTACACAGTAATTTTCTTTCATGTCTTGAAACAAATTTAAAGCACAAGTATCACAACACATCATCAACCTTAATTTGTTATCAAACTACTGATTTATCATACTTTTTCATTACTATTACATCTTATCCTGTTTTGAATCACAATTAAAAAGCACAACTAAACCACTTATGACTTATCCTCTTTTGATTAATCTTATTTTGTATGTAGCTATATGTTATTGTATAAAAGATCATGGATACGATCATTGTCTACTAGACCACCTAGTGCTGAGAGACCAGTGGTCCATGTTGATCCAGCTACCGGCAAGGCCGACAGTCCCCACATAAAGAAATTAAGAACATATTTGGGGATTGTGGCGCATGATAAGGTGGACATCACCTACGAGAACTGGAAGGAGGCCCCTACTGCTAAGAAGGACCTGATTTGGGAGGATATTCAGGTATTTTTCTTTTCTTATTTGATTTTGTTTAATTAATAGCCAAAAAATACATTATTGTAAGAAATAAACTTTATTTGATGTTGTCAGGCGGAATTTGATATCCTAGAGGCTTCTGACAGTAGGACGAAAAGGAAGTTACCTCAGACCGTGGGCAAGAGATAGAGGTTGTTTAAATCAGACCTCACGAGGAAATGGGCCCTTGCAGTCGATCAGGACAGTGTGGAGGACACTGTCTGTGAGAAATACGGCATTAGCAAGGAAAAATGGGCCCAATTTTGCCAGACTCGCAGACACCCTTCTTGGGAGGTATGTTCCTTGCCATTTAAGTTGTTTCTAAAAAAACATTATCTTGTTATACTTCATTCTAGCAATTTGAAAGATTATTGTTTTATTTTGGCAGGATGTGCGCAAAAAGGCACAGGCCAGCCAGAAGCAGAAGCTCTTGGCTGAGAAGACGAAGAAAAAGCTGGAGGAAGCTGCACAGTCAGGAAGCGTTGATGGCTTCATCGACCCTCCATCCCCGGTCAGATGCCACGTGAAGTGGAAGATGGCCCGCATGAAGAAAACAGGGGAGATGACGACTGAGGCCGCAAAGGAAATCGCTGAGAAGATCGTAAGTCATTTTCAACTAACCATTACAATTATATTTCAATATTTTGTGAATGCCATGTACCACTGTGTGCTTTCTGTGCAGGATTCCTTTAACGAGCAGGCCACACAGGGATCCTTCGTCCCCCATGGACGTCAGGATGTTCTCACCGCTGCTATTGGACGTCCAGAGCACCTTGGACGTGTCCGTGCTGCTAGAGCTGGTGTCACCATCAATAAATACTTTGGATCAGCTCCACGGACATCCTGCTGCTCTTCCTCCCTGCCTCCCGAAGAATTGCAGCAGTTGACCCAACAAATCAGGGACAAGCTAGAGGAGTCCATCACAGAAAAAGTGACGTGGCAGCTCATGGCATCCTTCAGCTAGATGCAGTCCCAGATGCAATCTCAGGGACTTGCACTGCCTCCCGACCCTCTGGTTGGTCCCTTCGGTCCTCGAGTAAGCACAAAGGGGAGTTGTGTTGATCCCTCAGGAAATGATCTTGAGACGGGTGACTCTGATAGGTGCGGCTTGTAAATAGAAACAGATCCTGCCCGCCTGGTTGCCATGGGGAGAGTTTATGAGGGATCCATGTTGTTCATAACACTCCTTTGTTGCCTGGCCTAGTAAAGGTGAGTGTGGAGGAGGTTACAGATGCAGATGCTCTAGTTCCTGTACCCACTGATGAGGTTTCCTTAGTGGGGCAGGCACTTCACACCTTCCTTGCTTAGCCGACACATCTGGTCAAGTCTTTATCACAGCAGGTACTTATTGTCCTTATTATATGTTTCTTCTTTTTAAATTATGTCTGGTCAAGTCTTGTGTGTCTGTCTCCTTCTTCCCTACTCTTTTACTTTCCGCCGTGCATCTAATTTCCGCTTTTACTTTCTGTTAAGTTTCTCTTCTACTCCTTATTCTCTTAACAATTTAGTAAAAGCCTTAGAAGAGTAATTTTTTAATTAGTAAAGGTTTAGGAATAATTAATTCAACCTCCCCTTCTTAATTATTCTGAGGCCACTCGATCCAACAATTGACCATCCCAGAGCTTTTCTTGAGGCCTTATCAGGTTAGATGGGATGCCACCGTGTTCGGGGTCTTTAATCCAGATTTCCCGCTCTACATAAAGCATGAAGACCTCTCCAAAATCACACACGGTGGTCAATGTCTCAGCATATCAATGTTACAGTTGTGGATTCTGTAAGTCATTTTATATTACTTTTAATTACCTAAGTTATTGCTTTCAATTCATAAATATTTAACTTTGACTTAACACACGGTGATATCTATGGATTCCTCGAGCCACAGTCCATTCAGAGGTCTGGGCAATCGCAGTTTGAGTCTGAAAGTTACATAAAGACTTGGATGCAGAGTTCAAAACGTGATGTCTATCTTGGAGCCTACCTAAATGGGTAAGTCACACAAAATAACTGAATTTAATTAATGTTTACTAATATACTAACCCATATTCGTCTCCACTGCAGTGGACACTGGCCGATGGTGGTCATCCTGCCCAAGGAACGCCTAGTTTTCTGGTTTTGTTCATTGCATAACAGGCCAGACAACTGCCTTAAGGGGATTATTAACAGGTTAGTGTTCTTTTCAATACATTTGCATTGAAATAACTCAACGTACAACACCAGTTTTTAATTGTTACTCATCTGGAATAGTGCTTTAAAAGGTCTTGATGATGCTCCACAGCCTAAATTAAAGGCTCCTGCTAGGTGGATTGTCGTCAAGGTACGTCATTTACATAAAACTTCCACTTATATATATTTCTTTATGTGTCTGTACACTAGTTGTTTAATTAATATCCAAATTTCATTATGTATTTAGTGTAATAGACAAAAAGGAAGTACTGAGTGCGGCTACTATGTGATGCACTAGATGTCCACCATCATTTTAGGAACTTTTTGGAATAATTGGGAAGCGGTAAGTTTATTTCCAACAAAATCGATTTTTTTATAATTTGTATTACATTATTAACTTATTATGATTTATTTCATCATGCAGTATTTTAACGATCCTAGACCATTGGAGCCAGAGAGATTAAAGGCATTGCGGATCCAGTGGGCACAGTTTTATCTCCGAGTTAGAGATCAGACCTAGGATTTAGGGACATTATCTTTAGCTTAGTTTACTTTGGTTTAACATTTTTGACATTTTCTATGTAATATGAACATTGAATTCATTTGATGATTGTTCTTTATGATAAATCAATTATTTGATGTTTATCATCATTAAAACTGCTTGAAAGCATAATAAAATGTTTATTTGCTGTGAATTGGGCTTGAAACTGCATTTTTACAGGTACAATTTTGGGTTTATTGTAAAAACAGAAAGTATATATAAAATAAAATACTTGAAAACAACATCGGTTATTAACAAAAACCGATGTTAATATGGTAAACAACATCGGTTATTTACAAAAACCGATGTCAACATGAACCTTAACATTGGTCATACAGAAAACTGATGTTAACTTTTGTACATTAACATTGGTTATTCATACATTACTGATGTTACCGTTTCTATATTAACATCCGTTGTTTATACATAACTGATGTTAATGTACATAAGTTAACATCGATTATCTATACATAACCAATGTTAATGTACAAAAGTTAACATCGATTATCTATAAATAACTGATGCTAACTTTGTACATTAACATCGGTTTTCTATGAATAGTCAATGTTATATACAAAGACGTACAACAAATAAGTATATGCATCATCAACGTTGACATCGGTTTTCTACTGAAACCGATGTTAATGTATAACATTAACATCGGTTTTACTACATAACCGATGTCAACTTTCGTCATGCATACACTTTTTTTGCTGTAGTTCATTGTGTTTAACATCGGTTGTTTAGAAAACTGATGTTATCATATTTATGTTAACATCGGTTTTTCAAAACCGATGTTAACGATGATACATTCAACATCGCCAATTTCAACATCGGTTTTAGAGCCTATGTAGAATGCCCTAAATAACCGATGTTGAAAGTGTAATTTCTAATAGTGATTGTAAATTTGCAATTTTGGATCAACTAATGGAAAATGGAAAGTATTGACGGTTAAGATAATAAAATTGAATATGACATAGATTAAACTAATTATCCTGTGTCAAATTCCTTAATTTTGACCCCATCAAGTCATTTCTTATTGATTAACACTTTTTGAATTTGATGGAAGAACAAAATTGTGAATTTTACATAACTAGAGGACTAAATGTCTATTTTAAAATAGGAGAACTAAAATTACACAATTTAAAAATAGGAGGATTAAATGTTTCTATTTTAAAATAGATTGACCAATGCGAAATTACATATTTTTAAAAATAGGGGGATCAAAATTACACAAGAGTGTGTTTGGATGAGGCAATTTAAAATTCTATAGAATTTTAAATGCTTCATTTGAAATTATTTCATTTTCAAAATTTTGTACTTGGATAAAGAAGTTAAGTTTCTTCATTTTTAGAATTTTATGCTTCGATAAAGAAATTCAATTACTTACTTTTCAAAATTTTCTTGTCTTGATAAAATATTATTATATTTGAATAAAACAAGTTTTTTAAATAAAAAATTTATTTTTTCGTTAATAAATTCTGTTGTATTTGTCGAGTGTGGTATTTCAATAAATATGTATTATTTTAATCTCTTTCAATTAAGAATATATTAATTCAACTATTTAAATCATTATTCCATTTATAGCCCACTGCAAATCTCTATAAGCTTACAAGGCGAAACTATTTAGCAGACAAAATGACATATATTAAATGTGATCTTAGAACCACCACAACACCAAAAATATACAAATCAGAATTCACAGGGTTTTTTCGACAATAAAATCAGAGGCATGAATGTATAGTTCCACCTTAGAATTTTATTTAAAAGTCTACAAATAAAACTATGATTTCCACCGAAGTCATTGTCCAATAATGAACTTCTTTTTTGGCTACAAGTTTAACCTTTCTTCATTGACAACGTTGTATGGCTGAAGCCCAAGTGAATTTCTTACTCACGGTTGGGTCACTTCATCTCAAGCTGTGCAACTTGCATTGTTGGAGTTGTGATTTCTTCCATATGCTGTTTGGAAGTGATGTTTCTCTATTTAGTGGTTGAACCGCTTTTTCTTATAATAGGGGCAACTTACACCAAGAAAATGAACATCATATCAACCTCCAAAATGTTCTTCCATTCTGAAGCTACATCTGTGATATTATAGGTGCATGCATACATAATTAGATTTGCATCAATACAAGTCTAGTGTCACATAAATGTGCATCATGAGACCTAACTTATTTTGTTTTAACAAGCTTTGATGTTGTTATTGCAGGCAATATCACAAATAAAAACAGTTTATGCTTTCGTTGGAGAGAGCTCTGCAACCAAATCCTTTATAGAGAACATGGAAAAACAATATGTTATAAGCAAAGGGGAGGCACTTGTGAAGGGAGTTGGGGTAGGGATGTAGCAAACAGAGAGTTTCTATTCTTGGGCTCTCATTGTATGGGTTGGAGCTGTTGTGGTTAGAGTCGGAAGAGCAACCCCATAAGACATAATGACTGCAGTGATGAGTATTCTCTTTGGTGCCATGTAAGGAATAAACCACCTTCAGGATTATTTAGAATGGATAAAATGGTTAATAATTAATGACTAAATAACAAAAGTCTCCTTGTGAATTGCAGATCTCTCACTTATGCAGCACCTGACATGCAAAATTTATCAAGCAAAGCTGCAGGATACGAAGTTTTTCAAG
>NC_016090.4:19028835-19051977 GCF_000004515.6 Glycine max | reverse complement strand
CATTCAATTACAAGAAGTTTACTTTTTCTACCCACCATGGCCAGAGAAAGCAATTCTTCAAGGATTGTCCTAGTCAATTCCAGCAGGAAAGACAATAGCACTAGTTGGTAGCTGTGGCTATGAAAAGAGCACTGTTATTTTCCTGGTTAGCAGATTTTATGACCCAGCTAACCATCATGTACTAAATTTTCATTAACAATCCAACTAACCATCATGTACTGAATTTTCATTCACAATCCAGTTAACTATCACGTGCAATCCCACTACCCCTTCAATAGGTTCCCTTCAGGCAGGATTCACAGTCACTACTTTGTCAAATCACTAGCAACACATCTTTGGCAACCTCAAAATAATTCTCTCTCAAAATTTAACCCCTCTTAAGTGACGAATTTGCTTTAAAGAGTAAAGTGAGGACTTATTAATTGAAAAATTAACGTTTGATATTCAAATAATGCATATGCATGTATTTAATCACAAAATGAACAAATCATTTTTTTAATCAATGACTATAACTCCTCTCAGTCCTTAAATCTTGCCAGTCAGTCTTACATCCGACAGATCACCTCGATGGAAAAATTACATAGCCTAAGTTAGTTGTATTACCCTTAAGGGGCATATAAACTGAACCATATTGAAAGGAGTCTTCTAAGAACCCATAATTTGAATCACGGGATGATGATGACTCTTTGTCATAACATAGTATTGGAGTTCTTTCCACCAAGTGGTTTAATGCTTGGTTTTGTGAGAGAAATCGAGTTGTTTTTGTTTGGATCAACTAATGGCAACTCTAGGTAGAGCATGTTCAATGTGAGTAAGGGAGGACCATTAAGGGAGGACCATCAATGTGAATGTTACACGAGACAAACAAGGTGCATGAGTTTAACATCTCAAGTAATTGCTAATATAATCATATTTAATGAGATGTAAATACAAAATTAGTTGATAAATAGATAGACTTTACATTGACAATTAATAGTATTGTAGGAGTTGAACATGTAATCGTGTATGCAAATCAATGTTGCCTAGCCTGACAATGCTTAACTATTCTAGGAGAAATTTTTATTGATCATTGTAATATTTGGATTTCAATCTGAAGTTCCTCTGAAGAAATATAGAGGTTGTTTCCCAAGAACCATCACTCTTTGGAGGCACCATCAATGATAACTTGTTATTGTTATCTTCCTTAACAATAGTTTCAAACGAAAGAAGTAAAATAATTTTTCTCTTCCTCTTTCATGCATATTCACAAACACTTTGTGCTCACCACCTAGCTCAACCCTAAATAGAAATACAAATTTCACACAAAAATAGAACCCAAGCCATCTCCCACATTGTGTTTAGAATTCTTTTACAACAAGAGACCCTCGGTCTCTTAATCCCTTTTCAGAATAAAGAAGAAGAGAAGAAGAAATCTCTCTTGAAAGAGATAGATTGAACAATTAGAGCACTTAAATAATTCCTTAATGAATTGCAATTGAATTGGCCAAGGAATTCTTAAGAGGATAAAACGATTTTGCTTTATGAGAGAATAAACACTTGTTGTTCTGAAAAACTCTGAGCAAATTCGTGTTCTAAGTCACATATATATAGACCATTGGTGGTCATGTAAAAGCCTTTTGAGAAGTTGTGACTCTTAGAAATATTTTTTTGAAAATCTTGTCTGGTAATCGATTACAGGATTTGTGTAATCGATTATAGCTTTCAAAATTTGAATTAAAACGTTCATTAACTGCTGGTAATCGATTACCAATATTGTGTAATCGATTACACAGTCTAAAATTTGAATTCAAATATTTTGTAGCTGTTGTAAAACATTTTTGGCCACTGGTAATCGATTACGAGAGAGTAAATCTTTTGAAAAAGACTTTTTAACTTAAATTACTTGGTCAAACCTTTTGCTAAATCAATTAGGAATTCCCTTCCTAAAATACTAGTGATCATCTTGATGTTGTGGCGTGTATTCTTGAATTTAAACTTGAAAAGCCCATTTGCATCATTTACATCAAATCATCATGATCATCATCAAAACACCAAAGGCATTTGCTTCTACAAAATTTATTTAAAATTCAAATCCAGGTAACATGACAATGAGAACAAAGCTCAAATTGCAAATTAATGAAATAAAAAAGAAACCCTAGATAATGGAGTTGAGAAACCAACCTTGTATGAAGAGAGTGTGCAATCAGAATCAAGAGAGAACAAAGGTTGTATCCATCGTAAGAGTGTGCGATCCGAACGAAGATTTTCGTGATTGTAAGAGTGTGTGTGTGTGTGTGTGTGTGTTCCTTGTTGAAATGACATAAATGTGTGTGTGTGTGTGTGTGTGTGTGTATATATAAAGACTACGTTACTAATATTCAGTGCTATATTAATATTTGTATTCAAGTTTATTATGAGTGTCTGTGTGTGGTAATTTTTAATAAGTGTCAAAGGTAAAAAAATTGACATAAGCTTTACTAACTTTCACTCACATTTTTGTAATCATTGATTAAATTTATTTTATTTTATAAATATAATATTTAATAAAATAAAATATTAAATATACATAATGAGTAATAATATATACATTCTACTTTTTTTGAACTACCTAATTTTAGTGTGTTTCTTGCATTAATGGTTATGGAGGTTTGAAAAAAATGATTTTTCATAAAAAATATCATTTTCCCCATTTCTTATAAATAATGAAAAAATAATTAATGATTTAGAGAGGTCCATCAAGTCTCAACTCTAAACACATTGTACAAAATGTTGTTCCAACAAAAAGAAAATCAATACAAATCGGAAAATTCAACCCCTTCAAAACCAGTGCAATTTGGCTCTCACTTGCAACTCGCCTCTCACTTGCATTGATTCAAAATCTTAAAATATCTTTCCTCGGTGAGAGACAAAAATGTCAAATTATGAAGAAAGGCTTATCTAAATATAATAACATTATTCACTTCCAATATTCTTTCAACGTCCAGAATTTAACATACATATGGTACAAAATAAATTTTTTTCTCTCTTAATTTCTAAATATATGTAATAATTTATATCTATTTTGTTTACCGTGATAAAAATAACTTTCTTTTAAGAAAGCAAAAACAACTATGGAGCTTATAAGAAACTCTTCAAAATAACTTTTAATTTTAATCAAGTTTTAATTTATTTTCATCAACTAATGATTTTGAAAAGCTAAAGCAAATACATGAAAATATTAAAAGTGATTCTTTTAAAATTATGTTGTAACAAACCAGTTCTTATTCCTTAGAAAAATAAGAAATATATATACATAGATAGAGAGAGAGAGAGAGAGAGAGAGAGAGAGAGAATGTGTGTGTGAGAGAGAGGAAGGAGAATGAAAATGTTGCCTAATAGACTTGTTTGATGGTTAATTATGATCAAAATTAATGTGAATTTTGAAAAACAAAACAAAATTGTTCAATTCATTTAAGAAATTAAATTAACAATGCTAAAAGAGTGAAGTGGTAGTGTAATCAAACTTCTTACAAAAAAAAAAGGTGTATTTAGATACTCTTCATCCTCAATAATAAGAAAGTACCTAAATAAAAATTAAAAGGTTAATTGGAATATAAGGAAAATTTTATCTATTGTAATAAATATAACAATATTTTGCTCATAAAGATACTAACTTGGTGACTAATTTTTAAGCAACTTCAATTAATTACTTTTATGAATCTAGAAATATTATTTGAAATGCACAAATGGCCTCCGCAGACTCATGAATGGGATGATCTCTTATGCTTAGAAATAAGAGCTTAAACACCAGTACTTATCCATAATTGCAATGATGATCATCTATCTTCTACTATATTCTTGTTTGCATTTTTTTCTTTGACTCCATTGTCAGCTTGGTGACCAGCTTTACCATTGCATATTTAAATTTATTTTCTTCTAGTGCAAAATGTAAGGTTGAGAAGGGTGTGTTTTTTAATCATATTGTTGATTAACTTGGAATTAATCTCAGTTGTGTTTCCATGGGAAAAAGTTTATAGACATTGGGAAAATCTTAAGCCTTTGTTTTCAATGCTCAAGTCAATAAAATATCAAGGATGCCTTTATGCTTTCTTCAAGAAATGGAAACTTATTTTATAAGTACAATGGTTTTTTTAAAGGTATGGTAGAGAATAATCACATCATCAAAGTGGACTTAGCACCTGCAAAGAGAATTAGGATTCCATACACACAAAATTACCATCATATACATCTTGGGTATATGTGGCCAAGTGAACTTGACGTTTAATTTTAAAATGTTGTATTTTTGTCCAAATTTCTTAAATGTATATGGTGATAATTCCATTGCACATCTGGGACATATGGATAAAAATATAGTATTTTAAAATGGAACATCAAACTCACTTGGTGGCCATTTTTGCATGTATGGAGTCTTAATTCTCTTTGGAGGTGCTAGGTACACTTTGTAGATGTGATTATTCTTTACCATACCTTTAGGAAGACCATTGTACTTACAAAATGAGTTGTCATTTCTTGAAGAAAGCATAAAGGCTCCCTCTTTGATATTATTGACTTGATCATTGAAAACATAAGCTTAAGATTTTTCAATGTCTCTAAACTTTTTCATATGGAAACACAACTAAGATTAACTGCAAGCTAACTAGAAACATGATAAAAAAATAATGTTTTTCTTAAGCTTGCATTTTGCTATTGAAAATAAACTCAGCAAAATCATGTTCGGTTGCAAAAAGTAAAAACAAAAAGAAGTTCAATCCACATGTGTTGAAGTAAAGGAACTACATCAGATTCATAGAATATGTTCAGAAATTCAAGTGTTGTTTGTGTTATTTCTGCACACAGGTATAAAGCAACAAAGAGTTGTTAAATTCCATGCTTCAATATTTGATTAAATACAAAATAGTATACAACCAGTAGAGTTTATGTTTGAACTACTCTCACAATACGATTTCAAAGAAATGGAATGAGAGAAAAACAAAACATAGAACAAAATACAACATCCAAATGAAAGGAAATGAAGAAAGTGAGAGAACAAAGGAGTGAGGAAGGAGAAACAAACTCAATGTTTGGAGGCATGATTAGTCCTGAATGGATTCACAAGAGTTTATGATCAATTTAAAGGAAAAAGAGTGAGAGAAGTGAATGAAAAAAGTGACGAGGAGAGTGAATTGAACTAAAATATTAAATAAGGGTAACACTCTTTAATTAAAATTGAGTTGACCTTCCACCAACACAGTTTAATTGATGTCATTTCATATGAGCTATTGATCCTTCCTTCCAAAGTAGTGTGTGGGGACCATTACTCTCAAAGGCAATATTTTTTCATAATAATGTTTGAGATTAATATTTATGTACAATATGTGTATTTTAGACTTTTATACGATAATGAAATTAGGAATGTTTTTTCTTACACACTTAAACTAAGCATATTTTGTGATGTAAGGTTTCAATGCGTTCATATGGGTGTCAATGATCTATTTAATGGGAGAATTCGTGTTCGAATCCCATCTTGTCCAAAATATATTCCATTGGATCAATAATGGTGATGTACCGGAAATGGGATTAGTCTCTGGCCTATTATTTAAAGATATAATATTTAATGTTGTGAGTAAATGATATAAGGTGTACTAAATAATTTAATTATATATATAGAGATGCATGCATTTATTAATTTTAACAAATAATATAATATTATTTATATTACATAAGAATTAATGATATAATATTAAATGATATTATTAAAATTTTCATAATATTTAATGCTATTATTGAATTAAATTATACATAGTTAGTGATATAATATTAATGATGTTATTAAATAATATTAATTTCATTGAAGTTTTTTCAAAAATATAAAATTTAATAACATTGTCAAATTTAATTTTAATCCAATGTATTTAATAATTGACTTAAATACAATTTTGGTTCCTAGATTTCTTAAAATCTAAAATTTTGTTCATCCTAATTTAAAATAGAGATATTTAGATCCTTTATTTTTTAAAATTCATATTTTTAGTTCTCCTCTTTTAAAATAGAGACATTTAAGCTCCTACTATTGTAAATTTGCAATTTTGGTCATTCTCTCAAACAGGAAGTATCGACGGTTAAGATAATAACATTCAATATGACATATATTAAACTATATCTTGTGTCAAATTGCTTAATTTGGACCACATCAAGTCATTTCTTATTGATTAACATTTTTGAATTTGATGTAAGAACAAAATTGTGAATTTTATACAACTAGAGGACTAACTGTCTATTTTAAAATAGGAGAACTAAAATTACACAATTTAAAAATAGGAGGATTAAATGTTTCTATTTAAAAATAGATTGACCAATGCGAAATTAGATATTTTTAAAAATAGGAGAACAAAATTAAATAAGAGTGTGTTTGGATGAGCAATTTAAAATTCTATAGAATTTTAAATGCTTCATATGAAATTATTTCATTTTCAAAATTTTGTGCTTGGATTAATAAAATAAATTGCTTCATTTTTAGAATTTTATGCTTGGATAAAGAAATTCAATTACTTACTTTTCAAAATTTCTTGTTTTGATAAAATATTATATTTGAATAAAACAAGTTTTTTAAATAAAATAACTATTTTTTTCGTTAATAAATTGTGTCGTATTTGTCGAGTTTGGCATTTAAATAAATATGTACTATTTTAATCTCTTTCAGTCAAGAATATATTAATTCATTTGTTTAAATCGTTATTCCATTTACAACCCACTACAAAGCTCTATAAGCTTACAAGGTGAAACTATTTAGGAGACAAAATGACATATATTAAATGTGATCTTAGAACCACCACAACACCAAAATATACAAATCAGAATTCACAGAGGTATGAATGTATAGTTCCACCTTAGAATTCTATTTAAAAGTCTACAAATAAAACTATGATTTCTACAGAAGTCATTGTCCAATAATGCAACTTCTTTTTTGGCTACAAGTTTAACCTTTCATCATTCACAACGTTCTATGGCTGAAGCCCAAGTGAATTTCTTACTCACGGTTGGATCACTTCACCTCAAGTTGTGCAACTTGCATTGTTGGAGTTGTGATTTCTGTCATATGCTGTTTTGGAAGTGACGCTTCTCTGTTTAGTGGTTGTACCGCTTTTTCTTATAATAGGGGCAACTTACACCAAGAAAATGAACATCATATCAACCTCCAAAATGTTTTTCCATTCCGAAGCTACATCTATGATATTATAGGTGCATGCATACATAATTAGATTTGCATCAATACAAGTCTAGTTTTCAATTACAATAGTTCTTCTAGTGTCACATAAATGTGCATCATGAGACCTAACTTACTTTGTTTTAGCAAGCTTTGATGTTGTTATTGCAGGCAATATCACAAATAGAAACAGTTTATGCTTTCGTTGGAGAGAGCTCTGCAACCAAATCCTTTATAGAGAACATGGAAAAACAATATCTTATAAGCAAAGGGGAGGCACTTGTGAAGGGAGTTAGGATAGGGATATAGCAAACAGAGAGTTTCTATTCTTTGGCTCTCATTGTATGGGTTGGAGTTGTTGTGGTTAGAGCCGAAAGAGCAACCCCATAAGACATAATGACTGTCGTGATGAGTATTCTCTTTGGTGCCATGTAAGGAAGAAATCACCTTCAGGATTGTTTAGAATGGAGAAAATGGTTAATAATTAATAACTAAGTAACAATAGTCTCCTTGTGAATTGCATATCTCTCACTTACGCATCACCAGACATGTAAATATTTAATTGATGTTATTTCGTATGAGTTATTACTGATTAACACTGTTTGATTTTGATGGAACAATAAAATTGTGAATTTTACAAAACTAGAGGGCTAAAAATGTCTATTTTAAAATAGGAGAACTAAAATTACACAATTTAAAAATAAGAGGATTAAATGTTTCTATTTGAAAATATAGTGGCCAATGCAAAATTACATATTTTTAAAAATAGGGCGCTCAAAATTACATAAGAGTGTGTTTGGATGATCCAATTTAAAATTATAAAGAATTTAAAATGCTTCAATTGAAATTCTTTCATTTTTAAAATTCTGTGTTTGGATTGAGAAATTAAGTTTCTTCATTTTCAGAATTTTATGCTTGGATAAAGAAATTGAATTTCTTCATTTTCAAAATTTCTTATTTTGATAAAATATTATATTTGAATAAAACAACTTTTTTATTAAAATAATTATTTTTTTCATTAACAAATTCGAAGTAGTGGCTGCAGGAAGAGCACTATTATTTCCCTGGTTGACCATCATGTAACCTAGCTACCTTTAAGGATTTTATGACCCATTCTACCATCATGTACTAAATTTTCATTAACAATCCAGCTAACTATCACATACAATCCATCTACTCCTCCAACAAGTTCCCATCACAGCCAGAGAAAGCAATCCTTCAAGGATTGTCCTTATCAATTCCAACAGGGAATTAACATATCCTTTTGAATTAGCAAAATCAAGGATTACCCCAAAACATGGAGAGAATTAACATATCCTTTTGAATTGCATCAGGGAAGGTACTCAAGTCTCGCAAAAAAGGTTGAGATTGTTGTGTGAGGGGAATATGATCCATAACCTCTGCAAACTCCGTTGTTAGCTCAAATTGGGAGTCCTCGACCTCTGTGTTAGCTTCTGTCTCCACTTCAACATTGGGCACCTGTGTAATATGCTCATTCACCTGTAAAATAGTAGATACGGTGTTCTTAATCAGATTCTCTTTTGGCACCTATGTAATATGCTTTTACGATTAGGATTCTATCTTGTTAAGATTTGTTTCATCTATTAGGATTAAGATTAGGATTTAATTTTATCTTTAGGTCAAGTATGATTAGGAATTTTTTAGGATTTGTTTTATGTTACTTGATTTATTTACTTGTTTGACTGTCCATCAAAGCATTGTGATTCAAATAGAAGAATTATCCTTTAATTAAGAGCATCATTGTTTTTTTAGATTTCAAGTGGCACTATTAGAAAATAAGGTTTTTACATCGATTATTTAAGACTTTCAACATCGGTTATTAACCGATGTTGAAAGTAATGATGTTGAAAGTAATATCGTTAACATTGGTTTTTCAAAACTGATGTTAACTAATAAATACAACATTGGTTATTTGAATAGCCGATGTTATATGACAATAATTATGAAAAAAAAAGAAAGTTATAAATCTACATATCAACATCGGTTTTTTTAAAAAAATCGATGTTAACTGACACTAACAACATTGGTTTTTTAAAAAACCGATGTTAACAGACACTAACAACATCAGTATTCATTTTTAACTTTCAAATAGTACTTTGACCACTGGATGTGAAGCGCCTTTAATCTCTTTGGTTCCAATGGTCTAGCATCAGTGAAATACTGCATGTTATAATAAAACATAAGTTAATGATATAATAACAATCGTAAAAAAATGAAATTTGGTGAATTAAAAATTACCATTTCCCAATTATTCTTGAAATTTCATAAGATTATAGTTGACATCCTGTGCATGACATAATATCCATACTCAGTGCTTCCTTTTTGTCTATTACACTAAATACATTATGAAATTTAGATATTCAACATTAAGAACAAATTAGTCTACACAATACTAAAATATAAGTAGAAGCAGATTGTTTAAATGACTTACTTTAACAACAATCCACCTAGCAGTAGGTTTGGATTTACTTTGTTGAGTATCATCAAGTCCTTTCAAAGCACTATTGAATACAAACATTGATGCTTATTGTACCATTAAAATTTTGATATTCTTGACTAATGCTAATGCAAATGTATTGAAAAACAAAACCTGCATATTGACCTATTAATTATGCCTTTGAGGTAGTTGTCTGGCCTATTATGCAACAAACAAAACCAGATGACAACATTTTCATTAGGAAAAATGACAACCATTTGCCAATGTGCACTGTAGTGGAGATCAATATAGGTTATTATGCTGTTATACATTATTTAAATTCATTTGTTTGGTTTAAGTTACCCATTCAGGTAAGCTCCCAGGTACATATCTCATTTTGAATTTTGCATCCAGTTCTTAATGTAACTTTCTGATTCAAATTATGATTGGTCAAATCTCTGGATAGACTGTGGCTCGAGGTATCCATACACATCAACATTCTCTGCTCGCATACTTGTCTCAGTCATATGCCTATTGTTGTGAACATAAAGTAAATTATGTAAGAAGATAAAACAATAAGTTAGGTAATTAACAATAATCAAAATTGACTTACCGAATCCACAACTGTGTAATAGAGATGCTTTGACATTGACCACCGTGTGCTATTTCAGATAGATCTTCATGCTTTATGTACAAGGGGAAGTCTTCATTAAACAGGCCAAACAAGGTAGCATCCCACATAACCTACAATGGCTTCAGAAAAAGTTGTGGGATGGTCAATGTCATAAGATAGAAGGGATCATCGACTTCATGATCCGGCCTATCTGCAAGTTTCACAGGTCAACATGGGCACCCTCAATGCACTGATCATGGATAATTAAAGATTCTAAATCATCCCCCTCCAAAGATGCTTAAAACTCTTTAATCACTTTATTTCCCCCACCAGGTATATCCAACAAGGTCACTGCACCACCCATGTACATACACAACACACAATGTATGAAACATGGGCACCATCAATGCACTAATCGTGGATAATTAAGGATTCTAAGCCATCCCTTTCCAGAGATGCTTAAAACTCTTTAGCCCCTCTATTTCCCCCATCAGGGATATCCAACAAGGTCACTGCACCCCCCATGTACATACACAACATAACATCATCACAATGTATTTTCAACATTTCATCTCAATATCATTATCAACATCAACATCATCTCATCTTAATGACATTATCAAAACCAACAACAATATCTCATATTAACATAATCATCAACGACAACATCAACTCATGTTAACATAATCATCAATAACAGCATCATCTCATATCAATATTATCATAAACACCAATGTCACCACATATCCATTAATGTCATCAATAGAAATATCATTAGTAAGTCACACTCCGCATATACATATACAATTCATGCCTAAGATTCACACTCCCCAGGTCTTCAGACAACACAAGTCTAAAAGAAACAATAATGTTATTCATCAATAATAGATATATCGCATCCCATTAGTCAAAAACATTGTTTTCTTGAAAACCAGCATGCAACAGGGACATGCATACATCCCTATAGTTAGGTTCCCTGACCTCAAATATGGTATTAAAAACTATAAACAATAATAAACTCTCCTCACCTATCATGTGCTCTACGTCAGTTTCTCTTTGCGTCGCTTAGAGACCTCTCTCGTTGACGTTCGTCAGTCCAAAAGCAAGGTTCTACATACCAAATTGAAAGAAATTTAGTATAGATTTCTGAAACAAGGTTAATGACAACATTTGGAGTCAAATACCCCTGTCAAAACATTAAGGGCTGATGGGTGTTTCAGATTCTACTAAAAGGAGACATCATTTTAAAATTCCGATCACGCCAATGTGACTGGGGTTTAGTGAAGGTCACGAAAATAAAATCAATGTTGTAAAAAGATAAATTTTACAATGTCTCATTCTCAAGGGTTTTTCAAAGGAAGTGTAAAAACACCCTATTACAGTACCCAAAACACAAGAGGCACTAAGAGAAACTCAAACTAACTAAGAGAAAGGCTTAGAAGTCAAGATTACCTCAGAGAAGCTTTAAAATGGAGGATTGGGGGAATTTTCTCCACTGAATCCTTGAGGAGGATTCAAAGGATTCCACTTTGATTAAAATGTTCCTCTTGGTGTGAGGGTTCGATGACAAGCAACGACAACTCATGGCAACCACTAGTGGTCATTGGTGGTGGAGAAGGAGGTGTTAAGGTTTGGGTGGCGTTTGGAGAGGATGAGAGAGTGAAAATCGTGTTTTCCATGCTGAAGAACATATTTATAATCTGCAGATCTCGCTTAGCGAGCTCGTCTCACTTAGCAGAAGTCCACTTTTCATACTTAGCATGACAATTTGCGCTTAGCACAACTCCCTCTACACTAGGTCTCGCTCAGCGCAATTCCCTCTCGGGTTGGAATTGTTCTTAGTGCGCCCTTGGCACTTAGGGAGACATTTTTGTTTATTTTCAAAATCCCAATGGTCAGACTATGGAAGAATGTCTTAGGAAGCTCTAGGCAAAATCTGAAGATGATCCAACGGTTAAAGAATCCAAGAATCACGATTTCATTGAAATAGGTTTGGGTAAATTTTGAAATCTCATAATTTCAACTTAGCTCAACAAAACTCCACTAATTCAACTCATACCTCAACTCATTCAAGTCAACCATATAGTCAAATAACGTGATAAATACAATTAAACATAGATTTATAACTAGTAATATTTCAGAGTGTTACAACTCTCCCACCCGTTTAGAAATTTCATCCCCAAAATTTATCTGACTCAAACAAGGATGGAAAGGTTGCTTGCATTTGACTCTCTAATTCCCACATGGCATATTTTCCTAATGCACCTCCCCAGATCACCTTGACCAAAGGAATATCCTTCCCTTTAAGGTGCTTTGTTCGTCTATCCTCGATCCTCAAAGGCAATGTTTCATATGTCAAGTTCTCCTTCACTTGTACGTCATCCAATTTGATCACATGAGATGGATCATGTATATACTTACGGAGTTGAGACACATGAAAGGCATTGTGAAGATTAGAAAGAGAGGGGGCTAATGCAATTTAGTATGCCACAGGACCGACTCTTTTAAGAATTTGGAAAGGACCGATAAAGCGAGGTGTGAGTTTTTGGGATTTCAATGCTCGACCAACCTAGTCCATGGAGTGACTCTCAAGAATACATGATCACAAACCTTGAATTCTAAGTCTTTTCTCCTCTTATCCTGATAACTTTTATGCCTACTCTGAGCAGCCTTCATCCTTTCTTGGATCAACTTGACCTTCTCGGTGGTTTGTTGTACCACTTCAGGTCCTAAGGTGAGGTCTTCTCCAGGCTCTAGCCAACATAGGGGTGTCCTACACCTTCTACCATACAAAGCTTCATAGGGAGCCATGCCAATCATAGAGTGAAAACTATTGTTATAAGTGAACTCTATCAAAGCCAGAAAACTCTCCCAGCTCCCCTTTTGCTATAAGACACACGCCCTCAAAAGGTCATCCATTGACTGAATGGCCCGTTCAGTTTGTTCATTAGTCTGAGGATGGTAGGCTGAACTTAGTCTAAGCTTGGTCCCCAATGCTCTGTTCAGGCTCTCCCAAAATCTAGAGGTAAACCTAGGATCTCTATCAGACACTACGCTAGATGGCACACCGTGTAATCTGACAATGTCACTAGTATAAAGGGAGGTCAACTTCTCCAAGGAAAAATTGATATTAATGGGAATACAGTGAGTTGACATGGTCAGTCTGTCAACAATAACCCAGATAGAATCTAAACCCCTGGGGGTTCTAGGTAGTCCTACAACAAAATCCATGGAAATACTGCCCCACTTCCACTGGGGTATCTCCAATGGTTGTAACTTCCCTGAAGGTCTCTGTAACAAATGCAACAGCAAGAGGCAATGAAGGAGGAATAAGTGGGAACCAAACAGGGGGACACGTGGCAGAATTAGGAGGAGAGAGGTGTAGCACAAGACTCAAAATAACCAACTCCAAGCTAGCCGAGTATGTGTGGTCCCGAAAGTAGAATAAATAGCAAAACATGGGAGTGAGTGAGGCATGGAATTTGGGTGATGTCATTCTCCTTCTCCTTTGGAAATTTGTTCTTCTTTTTTCTATCATCCATTTCTGCCATTATTGTCTCTGTAATTGCAGGATTTCGTTGAGATCCTTGCTTTTCAGTAATAAAATTCTATGTTCCTCCCTTGCATTTTTTGGTACGACTATTACATTGGTGCTTTCATTCTACAATGGCTGATAATACACATTTGAAAGAGCTTTCTACGAACATGTCTAGGGTTTTGGAAATGCTGGAGGCTGATCGGAAAGACAACAAAGCTCGATTTGAGTCCATTGAAGTTGTGGTAGAGTCATTATTGAAACAAAATTCTGGTTCTGGTGAGAACCACAATCTGCCACATCCATCGTTCCAGGTGCGTAATGTAAAGCTCGATTTTCCTTGTTTCGACGAATCTGAAGTGCTCCAGTGGATTTTCAAGGCGGAGCAATTTTTTGACTACTACAATACTCTAGACCCTCAGCGTCTCATGATTGCTACAATTCACATGGAGAAAGAGGTAGTTCGTTGGTTTCAAATGACTAATAGAGCTACACCTTTTCAGTCTTGGATTGAATTTACGCGTGCCTTAGAACTGGAATTTGGTCCATCCCCTTATGAATGTACTAGATCTCAGTTGTTTAAGCTGTCACAAGTAGGGTCTGTGCATGATTATTATGCACAATTCACTGCTTTTGCAAATCGAGTAAATGGTGTTACTAGTGAGGCTCTGATTGATTGTTTTATTGGAGGACTCAAACCTGATATTCAACATGATGTAATAGCCCAATCTCCTGCCACCTTACTTTGTTGTGTCTCATTTGCCAAGTTATTTGAAGAAAAATATTTACCTAAACACAAACCATTCCAAAATTCGTACCCAAAACACAAGCCTAAACACAAACCTACCCTCTTCCTAGTCCGTCAAATCCACAAGCCTACCTCCCTTACTTCCTACTCCTATAAATTACAATTCAAATGCCCAAAAATCTAGAAATATAAAAAGAATGTCACCATCTGAGATGCAGATTCGTAGAGAGAAAGGTATATGTTACACTTGTGATGAAAAGTCCATTTCTTCCCATAGGTGTCCTAATAGGCAATACTTACTGTTACAAATGGATGATGGTAACAATGATGAGTTGTAACCAGATCCTTCTCTTGGGAATGAAGAAGCATTGGGAAGCTTGAGCTTGGACCATCATTTATCTTACAATGCACTGAAAGGTTCCTCAGGTTTAGGAACTATGAAGTTTAGTGGTACAATTAATGGCATGGCAGTACAGATATTACTTGATAATGGTAGCTTAGATAATTTTTTACAGCCTCAAATTGCTAAGTGTTTGAAACTTCCAATTGAACTTGCGCCAAATTTCCAACTCTTAGTTGGAAATGGGCATTCATTAGTTGCTGAAGGTTTGGTGAAGCAGCTGAAAGTCATGGTTCAGGATCATCCCCTCCAATTGCTAGTGTATCTCCTTCCAATCTCTGGTGTTGATTTGTTCCTTAGAGCCACATGGCTTGCCACATTGGGTCCCCACATTTTGGATTATAGCAAACTTACCTTGAAATTTTACAAGGACAACTAGTTTGTAACACTACACAGTGATCAACCATAATTACCTAGCCCTGCTCAATTTCATCATCTAAGGAGAATGCACAATACTTATGCTATAGCTAAAGTCTTCACATTGCAGTACAAATAGGAGGATGTGCCTCAGGATAAATGGCCTGATTTACCTGAGAACATGGAGCCAGAATTGGTAATGTTACTGCACAATTACAAAAGTATCTTTAATGTCCTTACTGAATTACCTCCTTCAAGAACTCATAATTATTCCATTCCCCTGATCAAAGATGCCAAAACAGTGAAAGTGAGGCCTTATAGATATCCTCATAGTAAAAAATAGTAGATTGAAACTATGGTCCAAGAAATGCTTGCTACATGCATTATCACTCCTAGCACAAGTCCATTTTCTTCACCGATTATTTTGGTCAAGAAAAAGGATGGAACATGGAGATTTTGTATAGATTATAGAGCCCTAAATGTAGATGCAATTGCTTTTGATGTTTTGATGATGATCATGATGATATGATGCAATTGATGTAAATGGGCTTTTCAAGATTAAATTCAAGACGATACTTCAAGATTACAAGTTACAGCATCAATATGATCACTAGTATATTAGGAAGGGAATTCCTAATTGAATTAGCAAAAGGTTTGGCCAAGTAATTTAAGTTAAAAAGTGTTTTACAAAGGATTTACTCTCTGGTAATCGATTACCAGAGGATGTAATTGATTACCAGTGGCCAAATATATTTTATAACAGCTACTAAAATTTGAATTCGAAATTTTAGACTGTGTAATCGATTACACAATTTTGGTAATCGATTACCAGCAGTTAGTAAACGTTTTAATTCAAATTTTAAAAGCTGTAATCGATTACACAATTACTGTAATCGATTAACAGACAGGATTTTCAGAAAAATAATTTCAAGAGTCACAAATTTTCAAAGGCTTTATTCATGACCACCAATGGTCTATATATATGTGACTTAAACACGAAATTGCTAAGAGATTTTTAGAACTACAAGTGTTTATCCTCTCAAAGAGCAAATTCATTTTATCCTCTTAAGAATTCCTTGGCCAATTCAATTGCAATTCATTAAGGAATTATTTGAGTGCTCAATCTGTAAAATCCATCTCTTTCTAGAGAGATTTATTCTTCTTCTTCTTCTCATTCTCTAAGGGATTAAGAGACCGTGAGTCTCTTGTTGTAAAGGAATTCTAAACACAAAGGAAGGATTGTCCTTGTGTGTTTAGAACTTGTAAAAGGAATTTACAAGATAGTGGAACTCTCAAGCGGGTTGCTTGGGGACTGGACGTAGGCACAAGGGTGTGGCCGAACCAGTATAAAACTGAGTTTGCATTTTCTCTTCCCTTAATCTCCTTTATTTATTATTGCTTTATATTCATATTCAAATTGTTTTATTTGAATTAATATTTAAGAAGATTTTCATTAAGGGAATTCATAACTTGAATAAAAAGTGAAATAGATTTTTAATTAGGGGAAGTAGTTTGGAATATCTTAATTTAACCCCCCCCCTTCTTAAGATATCTGAGGCCACTTGTCTAACACTAAATGCCATCACTATTAAGGACAACTTTCCAATTCCCACTGTGGATGAACTCGTAGATGAGTTATATGGCTCTAACTATTTTTTCCAAACATGACCTGAGATTAGGTTATCATCAAATACTTGTTGCTGAGGAGGACAGACACAAAAATGCTTTTAGAACTCACTAGGGACACTATGAATGGCTGGTCATGCCATTTGGGCTTACTAATGCCCTAACCACTTTCCAAAGCCTCATGAATGATGTTTTCAAAGATTATCTTAGAAAATTTGTTTTGGTTTTCTTTGATGACATATTGGTATATAGCACTACTTGGAAAGAGCATCTATCACACTTGAAGCTAGTTCTTCAATTGCTACAATAGAATCAGTTGTATGCCAAAGTATCCAAATGTTCATTTGGATTATAGTAGGTGGATTACCTGGGACATACAGTTTCAGGTCAAGGATTCACAATGGATAAAGATAAGGTACAAGTAGTGTTACAATGGCCAACACCTATTACTATCAACAATTGAGAGGGTTCCTTGGACTCGCTGGATATTACAGGAAATTTATTAAATCTTATGCAGTGATAGTTGCACCCTTGACAGAGCTACTTAAGAAAGATAACTTTATATGGGAAGTTGAAGCAGATGAAGCTTTCACCAAGCTCAAAAAGGCCATCACACAGGCTCCAGTTTTGGCTTTACCAGATTTTTCACAGCCATTCACCTTAGAAACGGATGCTTCTGGAATTGATGTAGGTGCTGTTTTGAGTCAAATGCACCATCCTATTGCTTATTTTTCAAAAAAAAAATTGACTAAGAATGCAAAAACAATCAGCATATGCAAGGGAATTCTTTGCTATTATGGCAACCATAGCTAAATTCAAACACTACCTACTTGGTCACAAATTTATCATTAGGACTAATCCAAAAAGCCTCAGATCACTAACTGATCAAGCTATGCACACTCCTAAGCAACAGAATTGGATACATAAGTTGATGGGTTATGATTTCACAATTGAGTATAAGCCAGAAAAAGAGAATGTAGTTGTTAACTCTCTTTCCAGATCAATTATGATGGCTATATCTCAACCGAAATGGAAATTGATTCCAGAATTGAAGGAAGCTTTGGCACAAGACACACAACTTAGCACAATTATGCAACTTTGTTTGCAGAATAGTCCTCCCAATCCTAATTATTCAGTGTTTGATCAGTTGTTGTATTGGAAACTCGCTAAGCGGGGCTATGCGCTAAGTGAGTAATGTGTTCTCAGACACTTAGAAATTTTTTTGTTTAGTGTGCGCTAAGCGTGCCCTGTCACGCTAAGCACAAGTATCTCTTTGTTTTTCAAATTTTGAAATTAGGCTTAGCGAGCCTGCTTGCTAAGCCAGTGTTGTCCAGTTGAGAAGCGCCTTGCCGCACTAAGCGCAAATCCTTATTTGCTTGGAAAATTTGTGGAATTGGGCCTGCTCGCTAAGCCAATTCTACAGAAAAAAAAAATTCGATTTGTGTTCACTTGCTAAGCACGTGGCTATCACACTTAGCGCATGAGTAGATTTTCCTAAGGCGCACTAAGCGAGTCACTTGTGCTAAGCGCCCAGTCTGAGTTTTAGTTTTCTTTTCTGCTTTTCTATTTGAATAAATCACTGTCTAATCTTGTGTTGTGATTCTTTTGTATCGCAGATGGTTTCTCGTAAGAGAAAAGCCACAGATTCAGTGTCTCGGCCGGTTATGATAGATCAAGATTTATATCACAGGAGACTTGGGACCGTAACTCAGATAATGTGCTTGCCAGAAACATTCTACTAGAAAGAAATGTCAAGTTGTATATCACTGAGTTTGATGATTTCAGAAGAGAATTGATTAGAAGAAACTGGCATAAACAGCTGACCAACTTGATTGAGGGAAGCATTGATGTGGCAATTATGAAGGAATTCTATGCAAATCTATATGACCCTGAGGACAAGTCTCCCAAGCAAGTTAGGGTTCAAGGGCACTTGATAAAATTTGGTGCTGATTCCTTCAACGCTATTTTGGAGACTCCAATTGTCTTGGAGAAAGAGGATAACATACCCGCCTAATCCAGGTTTGCTAGATTGAGGCCTGATCCTCAAGAGCTTGCAACCTGGCTGTGTATCCCTGGGAGGGGATTTGTACTTAATGTTGAGTGTCTGTCATGGAAGCTCTTGAGGAAAGATCTTACCACTCTGTCTCAAACCTGGAGTGTTCTATCTTATTCTAACTTGGCCCCGACATCCTATACTTCTGACCTTAATCTGGATAGGGCCAGGTTAGTCTACGGGCTTGTAATGAAGATGAACATGAACTTAGGATCACTTATTTCTGGTTAGATTTCACTCATTGCTCAGTCCAACTCCTCGAGGCTTGGATTTCCAGCCCTTATCACTGCCTTGTGCAAGACCCGAGGAGTCACCTCAGATTTTCTCACTTATGAGTCTATTAGCCCAGGCAGTAATTTGGCTTATATTAAGAAAAATTGCTAGAACCTGGATGACCCTTTGGTCACTTTTCTAGGGACCTGCAAATCCAAGGCTAGAGGATCCGAGGCCCCATCTTCTTCAGCTGCCCCTGCTCCCCCTACTTCTGCTCTTCCTTCTATAACAGCTCCTACCTCTGCCCCTGCTTATTATATCTATGCTGCAGAGCCTGCGTCAAGGCCAGCTTTTGGTTATGCAGAGTTTGCAGGATGTGGTTCAGCAGAGGCCTGTTATGAGTATGGAAGAATTTTCACAGAGGGTGACCTGGCCAGGAGTCCAGCCTTCTCCTTTGGGAGGGGGTGAGGCCTCTGTAGCCCAGGAACCTCAGCCAAACCAGGAGGATGACTCTTCTGAAGCCACTCTCACTCCACCAGAGCCATTTATTTTTGAGGATGATCTAGTGGCTGATCCAGTGACCGCAGAAGGTACTCAGTAGGCATCTCCAGCAGGCACTCATGCACTGGATTTGAATGAGGAGGCCATGGATCAGGACCCACCACCACCACAGGACCAGGATCACTAACAGGATTATTATTTCCTTGCTTTTTGAACAGTTTTAATATTTTCTTATCTTTAGTACATTTAATAATTTAGATTTATGTTTATATTTCTGCCTTTAAATTTCAGTTATAGTTTTTATTTTTGTTGATAGCTTGTATAAAGCTTGATTGAACAGTTCACTTATATTATCCAGTGGTTTGATGCTTGGTTTTGAAATTCAATGTTTGTGATTGGTTTGAATTGATCAATTGTATGAATTGAGTGAATTGAAATGCATAGATCATATGCCTTGAATGAGCATGCAGTCATTAAAAGAGAAAGAACATGGAATTAGAATCATGATTGAAAATGTTTGTTGGTTTGTTAGGTTGATTGTGAAGGAACACATTAGCCGCTACCCGGTGAGAGTGTGATCTTTAATTGTGAGAGAACGACTAACATTGAGTAATGATTTTTGCATGAATCTCTGAGTATTGAATGAATGCGTGAAATTGAAGATGATGAAGGCCATGTTTTGATTGAAGATAGCCACTTAGCCAAAAAGCTTACCTTGTGCATGATTGAATTATCCCTTGCACCCATTTTGAGCTGAAAGTATGATTGTTTGATTGAACCTTGAGCCTATACAATTTATCTCCTTTTACCTTGTCTTAGGTTATAGGAGAGCATCATTCGTAAAACGATATTTGGGGGAATTATGGGGTGAAAGCTTGTAATGGTAAGAAAAGAGCAGCACACACAGCCATTTAATAAGCAGCAAGTATATAAATAAATAAAAACTGTAAGTATAAAATAAAAGTGTGTGTGCTGCTATTTAAGAAAAAGAAAAGCTAAGTACGGAAAAGCAAGTAATAGAGCTGGAATAAAAAGAAAAAGGTTGATCTATGGATGAATGCTCTCTTAGAACTTAAGCTTTTGCATCCTAGAAAAATCATGAATTGTTTGCAGCCCAGCCTCGTTACAAGCCTAGAAAAGTCCTTCGGATTCAGTTGTGTGTTTATAACTGTATGTCATGAGATGAATTGCAAAGATTGAGACTTGTGTTAGTTGTTGATTGTTGAATATCCCTAAACACTAGTGTTTGAGTGAAACAGTAGTTGTGAGGCTTTGGTTAATGATCCTTCCTTGATATTTGTCGCTCTTACTAACTTATTTCAGTTGTGTTCCTTAATAATCATGTTCACATCTTTGAAAAGCTGCATGTTTTGTGAAAAGCTCTTGATTGAAGCATTGTATGTCATTCATGTCATATGATTGGATTCTTTAGAATAAAAACCTTGTGAATAACCACTGTGATTTTGTCACTTGTGGACAAGTGAACTGTTCTTTCTTTGTTTGAGGGAAAGCTAAATTGTAAATTTGGGGGAGTTTGTTAGTCATCGTTTACGACGAACTGTCGTATAGAAAATTTTTCCCAAATGTATATAAATCCCCCAATTTATGGTTATTTTTGGTAGGATTGTAAATATTTCAAGTTTAGTTTTCATATGTGCTCAATAGACGCCTTCCTTATGAATTTAATGTAAATTTCATCTCAATTTCAGGTAAAAAGGAGAAAATTATGAAGGTGCTAACGTTGCTGTCTTGCTAAGCCTGAACCATGCGCTTAGCAAGACCAAACAGCTAAGCGAGGTAGTAGTGGCTTAGCGACTGAGGATAAGCCTGAAGAGAGTTCTTCCACACCAACACGCAATTTGGCTCTCACTTGTAACTCGCCTCTCACTTGCATTGATTCAGAATCTTAAAATATCTTTCCTCGGTGAGAGACAAAAATGCCAAATTATGAAGAAAGGCTTATCAAAATATAATAACATTATTCACTTCCAATATTCTTTCAACGTCCAGAATTTAACATACATATGGTACAAAATAATTTTTTTTTCTCTTAATATCTAAATATATGTAATAATTTATATTTGCTTTGTTTACCGTGATAAAAATAACTTTCTTTTAAGAAAAAATTACTAATGAGCTTATAAGAAACTCTTCAAAATAACTTTTAATTTTAATCAAGTTTTAATTTATTTTCATCAACTAATGATTTTGAAAAGCTAAAGCAAATACATGAAAAATATTAAAAGTGATTCTTTTAAAATTATGTTGTAACAAACCAGCTCTTATTACTTAGTAAAATAAGAAATATATATACATAGATAGAGAGAGAGTGTGTGTGTGAGAGAGAGGAAGGAGAATGAAAAATTTGCCTAATAGACTTGTTTGATAGTTAATTATGATCACAAAGATACTAACTTGGTGACTAATTTTTGAGCAACTTCAATTAATTACTTTTATGAATCTAGAAATATTATTTGAAATGCACAAATGGCCTCCGCAGACTCATGAATGGGATGATCTCTTATGCTTAGAAATAAGAGCTTAAACACCGCTACTTATCCATAATTGCAATGATGATCGTCTATCTTCTACTATATTCTTGTTTGCATTTTTTTCTTTGACTCCATTGTCAGTTTGGTGGCCAGATTTACCATTGCATATATAAATTTATTTTCTTCTAGTGCAAAATGTAAGGTTGAGAAGGGTGTGCTTTTTAATCATATTGTTGGTTAACTTGGAATTAATCTCGGTTGTGTTTCCATGGGAAAAAGTTTATAGACATTGGGAAAATCTTAAGCCTTTGTTTTCAATGCTCAAGTCAATAAAATATCAAGGATGCCTTTATGCTTTCTTCAAGAAATGGAAACTTATTTTATAAGTACAATGGTTTTTTTAAAGGTATGGTAGAGAATAATCACATCATCAAAGTGGACTTAGCACATGCAAAGAGAATTAGGATTCCATACACACAAAAATTACCATCATATACATCTCGGGTATATGTGGCCAAGTGAACTTGACGTTTAATTTTAAAATGTTTTATTTTTGTCCAAATTTCTTAGATGTATATGGTGATAATTCCATTGCACATCTGGGACATATGGATAAAAATATAGTATTTTAAAATTGAACATCAAACTCACTTGGCTACATATACCCAAGATGTTTATGGTGGCCATTTTTCAATGTATGGAGTCTTAATTCTTTTTGGAGGTGCTAGGTACACTTTGTAGATGTGATTATTCTTTACCATACCTTTAGGAAGACCATTGTACTTACAAAATGAGTTGTCATTTCTTGAAGAAAGCATAAAGGCTCCCTCCTTGATATTATTGACTTGATAATTGAAAACATAAGCTTAAGATTTTGCAATGTCTATAAACTTTTTCATATGGAAACACAACTAAGATTAACTGCAAGCTAACTAGAAATATGATAAAAATAATGTTTTTCTTAAGCTTGCATTTTTCTATCGAAGAAAAAAAAATTAAATATGC
>NC_016090.4:18968522-19028535 GCF_000004515.6 Glycine max | reverse complement strand
CATAGAACAAAATACAACATCCAAATGAAAGGAAATGAAGAAAGTGAGAGAACAAAGGAGAGAGGAAGGAGAAACAAACTCAATGTTTAGAGGCACGATTAGTCCTGAATGGATTGACAAGAGTTTATGATCAATTTAAAGGAAAAAAGAGTGAGAGAAGTGAATGAAAAAAGTGACGAGGAGAGTGAATTGAACTAAAATATTAAATAAGGGTAACACTCTTTAATTAAAATTGAGTTGACCTTCCACCAACACGGTTTAATTGATGTTATTTCATATGAGTTATTGATCCTTCCTTCCAAAGTAGTCCGTGGGGACCATTACTCTCAAAGGCAATATTTTTTCATAATAATGTTTGAGATTAATATTTATGTACAATATGTGTATTTTAGACTTTTATACGATAATCAAATTAGGTATGTTTTTTCTTACACACTTAAACTAAGCATATTTTGTGATGTAACGTTTCAATACGTTCACATGGGTGTCAATGATCTATTTAATGGGAGAACTCGTGTTCGATTCCCATCTTGTCCAAAATATATTCCATTGGATCAATAATGGTGATGTATCGGAAGTGGGATTAGTCTCTGGCCTAGTAGGTTGGGGGACACTTGAGATTTTAGACATAAGACAAAAAATTACTAAATATATTTGCATCATTTAAATATTATAATAGTATTTGTATTAAATAATATTTAATGATATTATCAAAGTATTCATCATATTTAATGTTCTTATTGAATTATAATCTATTATTTAACGATATAATATTTAATGTTGTGAGTAAATGATATAAGGTGTATTAAATAATTTAATTATATATATAGAGATGCATGCATTTATTAATTTTAACAAATAATATAATTTTATTTGTATTACATAATAATTAATGATATAATATTAAATGATATTATTAAAATTTTCATAATATTTAATGCTATTATTGAATTAAATTATACATAGTTAGTGATATAATATTAATGATGTTATTAAATAATATTAATTTCATTGACGTTTTTTCAAAAATATAAAATTTAATAACGTTGTTAAATTTAATTTTAATCCAATGTATTTAATAATTGACTTAAATATAATTTTGGTTCCTAGGTTTCTTAAAATCTAAAATTTTGATCATCCTAATTTAAAATAGAGATATTTAGACCCTTTATTTTTAAAAATTCATATTTTTAGTTCTCCTATTTTAAAATAGAGACATTTAAGCTCCTACTATTCACTACTAAAAAAAATGCTTTCTACACCGCCTTATTAACATCGGTTATTGCTAAAACCGATGTTAACGAAAGCGCGGTGGCATTTTTGTAATTAAATGGAGTTACTTAACATCGGTTTTAGCAAAACCGATGTTAACTATTTCATGTTAACATCAGTTATTTAAAAAACCGATGTTAACATGATGTTAAGATGAATATGGTAACATCAGTTTTGGCAAAACTGATGTTAACGAAAGCGCGGTGGCATTTTTGTAATTAAATGGAGTTACTTAACATCGGTTTTAGCAAAACCAATGTTAACTATTTCATGTTAACATCAGTTATTTAAAAAATCGATGTTAACATGATGTTAAGATGAATATGGTAACATCGGTTTTGGCAAAACCGATGTTAACTTCATAGAGTTAACATCGGTTTTGAAAAATCCGATGTTAAGGAGTTGATTTTAACATCAATTTGTTAAAAAATTGATGTAATGATTTGATGTTAACATCGGTTTTGTAAAAACTGATGTTAACTATATTCAGTTAACATCGGTTATCCATAAAAAACCGATGTTGTTATGTTTATAAGTTAAAAATTGAGATTTCACAAGCCGCGCACGCTCAAAAACCTTGCCCTCCCTCTTCTCTTTGTCATCCTCCTGCCTGTAATCGCTCTTCTCTTTCTCCTCCCGCCTGAAATCTGCCGGAAACAACTCCCTCGACACCCACATTGTCCTCGCTCGAACCCACAGAACCCCTTACACTGCCGGAAAACCCACATTGTCCTCGCTGGAACCCATAGAACCCCTTACACTGCCGGAAAACCCACATTGTCCTCGTTCGAACCCCACAGAACCCACATTGTCCTTGCTCGAAGAAAACCCTACATACATTGTTGCTACTAGGGTGCTGAAACACTCGTGGGTGCTCAAAGCTAAAAGCTTTCTCCGCGAGGTACGTAGGTCAACTTCGTGTATGCTAAGTTTCTGTGGGTGTTCATGTTTTATTGATGATAATAATAATAATAATAATAATATGTCTTCAGTTGCAGTATTGCTGATTGAGGTATGAGGAAAGCTTAAAGTTTCGTGCCATTTTGTTAGATCTCACTGCCATTGTCACTGTTTGGGTTCGAGGTAAGCTTGGTCTCTTTTTCATTTGTAGTTTACTTAGGAAACATGTTGAAGTTTGTCTTTGTTAAATCTATAGACTGCTTGGAGCACCAGTAGAGATAACTAGTGATAAGGATCCTGTTATTGTGAGTAATTTAGCTCACTATCTCATTATTTTGCATTAAGCAGGTTCATAACAAGTTACTGACACTTCTTGCAATTATTTTGGAGTTTGGGGCACTTGTTTGGTATGTCACAAATTTTCCGAATGCCTTCCATATAAATTTGTTTGATATATAACTTGTTTGGCATGTGTTTTATCTTCTATTAAAAATATGAATACGAATGCTGATTATGCCTACTGCATGGTGAGCCTTTAGCTAGTGATGTTCATAGCAGTATTATTTGCATACTTCTTTCGAATGTTTAATGACTAAGGTCTATGTTTAGTTGCACTGGTAAGAGTTGCTAGATTTTTTGGTGGTTTTGCTTATTTTTATCATTAGCAAACTTTCCTTCCGCGAGTTGAATGGTTATGTACGTTAGATCAATTACTTGCTCGTTTAGCTTCTGGTTTATGTAAGGTTTCATACGTAGGAACACCTAGTGTTTGGCCTTGTTTCATTCTAATCGATCCTTGCAGCTCTAAGGTTTCATAGCATTCCATTAGTGTTCTGATTGGATTAAAAATATGTCATATGTTGGCCTTGTTCGGTTCTGATCAATCCTTGTAGGTAGCTGTCGGGAATTTTGTCGTTTGTGCCATGCCAGAGTTTGTTTGCTTCATGGCTAAGTTATTGCATAGATTGATGTTGTGTAGTAGTAGTGTTACAAGTTTTGTTCGCTGATCGAGGCCGTACCCGAATCAAATAAACATGAAAATACAGTAACTAGGAAGTGATCCTAGGTCGTTTCCCAACGAGCAGTGACAAACCAAATGTTCATAATATACTTGCAGTAACAGTAACGATTGGGGGGGTTTGTTTGTTTTGTGATTAAAGAGCAGAACAAGTAAACTGGAATACGAAATTACTAATATTAAAAACGGGTTGTTTCCTTTGATTCAGAAGCCATTCTCTTATCCTGGGTTATGGAGAATTCGTCCCTAACAGTCAACCACTTAATCCAACCCTATTTCAATTTACTAAGCGAAAATCAACTTAGGGTTGTCAATACGTGATTAGGCACCACATACACCAGTTAGCCCTTAGTCCATTAAGCATGAACGCAAGTTAGGCTCAGAGGCAATTAATCGAACACGAAGTGTGCACTGATTAATATTCACGAATTTGGGATAACTGGTGAAGGGAAAACTTCCAGGGAACCACATTACAAGCGAAACCTCAAAGAGATTTGGGCTTCGTCCTCAAAAGGAAACAACACCAGAAAATCTAGCCTTCCATGGATTCAAACAGAAAACGCAAATGAAACATGAAGCAGAAACGTAAATGAACAAAAACGTAAATGAACAGAAACGTAGATGAAACAGAAACGTAAATGAGAGTAGAAGAAGAAGCAAGAACGAAATTGTAATTAGAAACAAAAAACGTAAAATTGCATTACGTGAACAGTAGCATTAAGCAGAAAAACGAAAACCCTAAAACAAAAGCTCTGAATAATGAATAGCATAACAGAATGCCTTGCACGAATCCCAAGGCTGCTATTTAAAAAGAGTCACTCAAAGTCACTGGGCCCTATTACAATACTCTGGCCCAAAACGAAATAAACACTGAACAACATAAAATAAAATTGCGAAATTTCCTAATTAGAAATTAACTAAGGTAAGCGCTACTTTATTTGCCCTCTTCAAGTCCATAACCAAAATCCGGATTAAGCCCAATGTTTCATTAATTCCTGAAATTAGATTAAAAACATCAAATTAGCTAAATGAGCCCAAATAATAAAACTGCCTGATTAATTGACAATTAAGACCAATTAGTAATTAAAATGGTGCAAAAAAGGGTTTAGAAAATAGAAGAAAATGATGGCACATCATTCGCCATATAAAAGTGTTACAAGTTTCATAGCGTTACAATTTTTTAACACTACTAGGCTCATGGACCCACACACCATCCATGATCAAACCTTGAATAGCATTGTGCCTCCTTCTATGATTAATCAGTCTATGAAAATAGTTACAATTGTTGTCCCCTTCTTTTAACCACTTCAGTCTGGCCTTTTGTCTCAGCATGGATTCAAAAGCATAAGCTGCATTCCAGAGCTTATCCTGAAGGTATTTCTTGAGCTCCACTTCAGCTTGAGACAATGTTCTATCATTAATACCTGCCTCCAAAATGTTCAACTCCCTCTTTAAATTCTGGATTTTTCTAGCATTAATAACACCATTGGATAAGCTGCACTGCCTTATGCAAACTTTAATGAACTTTAGCTTTTGTTTCAGGACATAACCTCCCCATCAACCCAAGAGTCCTCCCACAACAAAATTTGATCTCTTCTTCCCAACTTCCAAATAAACTGCTTAGAAACATCAGCCATACTCCGATGTTGATTAATGGATCTCAAGTCATACCACCAGTGAGAGAAATGTGGCTTTGGTGGCCCCTCTTCCAAGCCTCTCCAACCTCTATACTTCGAAATCAGAATTCGGCTCCAAAGTTGATCAGTTTGTTGAAACATGAACCATTTCCATTTAATTAGAAGAGTATTGTTGAGGGCCTTGATGTCTTTAATTCCCAATCCTCCCCTTTCTCTAGATGCACACACTTGACTCCAAGCTACCCAAGCGATCTTCTTCCCTTCTAAGTTGCCACCCCAAAGAAAGTTTCTTTGAATGGCAGTTAGTCTATTAATCATTGCTGAGGGGGCCCTGAAAAAAGACAGATAGAACAAGGGCAATGCTATTAAGACAACATTAATTAGGGTGATTCTGCCAGCCATAGAGATGCTTCTGTGGTTCGATTTGTTCAACCTAGGCTCCAATTTCCTAATTATAGGCTCCCACACCACCTTCCTTCTCAGATTGATACCTATTGGCAACCCTAGGTAACAGAAGGGAAAATGACGCATGGCACAGTTTAAGAAATCAGCAGCAATACAACACCACTCCTCAGATTGCCCAATTGCTCCAAATTGGCTCTTAGCAAAATTGATTCTCAGGCCAGAAACCATCTCATAGCTTCTAAGAATGGCCTTCACAGCTTTAACATTATCCATTGAACCTTCCCCAAAAAAAATAGTGTCGTCAGCAAATTGGAGGATATTCACTGGAACCTTGTTCTTCCCCACGAAGAAGCTTTGGAAGCAATCTTTTATTGTTGCTTCCCTCATCATTCCTATCAAGCCTTCGGCAACCTAGTCAAACAATGGGGGGGCCAAAGGATCCCCTTGTCTCAAACCTCTTTGAGGCTTAAATTCAGAGGTTGGGCTTCCATTCACTAGAATAGATATAGAGGCTGATGTGAGGCACCCCTCATTCCATCCAATCCCTCTATCATGGAACCCCATTCTTCTCGTCATAAAAAAAAAGGAATTGCCGAGACACTGAATCATAGGCTTTTTCGAAATCCACTGTAAAAAGACACACCTACACACATACACACATACACACATACATACACACACACACATTCCTCCTTAACTACCTCATTAGCAACCAGAACACCATGGAGCAACTATCTACCCTACACAAAGACACACCCACACACACACACAGACACACACCCACACACACATACACACAGACACACACCCACACACACATACACATAGACACACACACACACACACCCGCACACACACACACACACACCCTCCATAAATAAAGAAATAAGGCCCTTACAGTAAAGTCACAAAGACACAAATACACAGACACACCTTGATGATTGGTTTACACACACCCCCCTCATACACACACCCTCATCACACACAAAGACACAAACACACAGACACACCCTCATCACACACAAAGACACAAACACACAGACACACCCTCATCACACACAAAGACACAACCACATAGACACACCCTTATCACACACAAAGACACACACACACACACACACACCCTCATGATAGATACACACACACACATACCCAACTACAATAATAAAGCATAAGCAACCTCCAAACCCATAATTTGAAATTTACCTTTTGTATGTTCTTTTATGTCACGCATGTAATTTGCTATATACACAACTGTTGTTCATGCTGAGTGAACCTTAGATTCCCGTTTGAGACTGAATGCAATGATTCTTGCGGATAGTTTGCATTAATCATTGTATTTAGTCTTGAATTGTCCATTTTGGACAGTTTGGGGAGACTGGTATTTTTATGTTAGATTCATTCGTAAGGTTATTATTATTTTGATTAATTTGATGAAATTTCGGTTCAATGCATTTCAAGTTGTTCTCTGAGTGCATACTTGATTATCGGGAAATTCATTTCACCGATGTCATGTCGTGTACTTGGAGACCAATGCGAAATGCTGCCGAAATTTAGTCAAATTTTCAAATAATGCTAACCTGACGTTTGAGCTAACATAAAAGACAGTTTCCTAAATGGGATAGGGCCACACCTATAAATAAAAAAGTGAGATTTCATGCATGGATTGCTTAGATGGATCGAAGTTGGATGAATGAAAGTCGCATGAGCCCAGAATATGAGGATGGCGTCGACAGTTTTGCAATTTGCTTAGAAAGAGGTCGACCGAATGAAGAAGGAAAATATTATTGTCCTTGCATCAACTGTTTGAATGGAAGACGACAACTACTCGATGACATACGGGACCATCTATTGTGTGATGGGATTAAGAAGAATTACACGACGTGGATATGGCATGGTGAAGTACAGACATGCAGAGTGGTCCCAATCTGAACCGTTTGATGTAGAAATGGGAGATCGTTGGAGGACATGATTCGTGACCTTGGACAAGAGTTTTCAGAAGCACACGCCCTTGTATGAAGGATTGCAGAGTGATTCAAAGAAGCCTTTGTATCAGGTGCAAGAATTCCTTAACCCTGTTGTCTGCGGTGTTAAGTCTGGTTAATGTGAAGGCCAGGTATGGGTGGAGTGACAAAAGTTTCACCTCACTGCTTGAGGTAGTGCACAATCTGCTTCCAGAGGACAACACTGCCTAAAAGTTACTATAAGGCGAAAAGATATGTGTCCATGGGTATGGAGTATCAGAAGATTCATGCTTGCCCCAATGATTGCATACTTACAGGCATGAATTCCAAGAAATGTCAAATGCCCTGTGTGGGACTTCACGGTACAAAGTGAAGGATGAGAGGAAAGCAATTTGATGAAAATCAACAAGGGCCCCCAGCAAGGTTTTGTGGTATCTTCCAATCATTCCAAGGTTTAAGCGTCTTTTGCTAACGAGGACGACGCAAAAGACCTTACATGGCATGCAAATGGAAGGATTTCTGATGGAATGGTCCGTCATCCGCTGATTGCTCCCAGTGGAAGAAGATTGATGGTTTGTATCCGGATTTCGGGAATGAGCCAAGAAATCTTAGACTTGGACTAGCCAGTGATGGAATGAATCCATATGGCACCTTAAGCACTCAACACAGTTCATGGCCAGTTCTGCTAGTAATTTACAATTTGCCTCCTTGGTTGTGCATGAAGCGAAAATACATGATGTTGTCTATGATGATATCGGGCCCAAGACAGCCAGGAAATGACATTGATGTTTATCTAAGTCCGTTGGTTGAAGATCTGAGAAAGTTGTGGGACGAGGGGGTTGTAGTGTTTGATGCGTTTCGCAAGGAGACGTTGAAATGCGTGCAATGCTTTTTTGTACCATTAATGACTTTCCAGCATATGGGAATCTCAGCGGTTACAGTGTTAAGGGTCATCATGCATGCCCCATCTGTGAAGAAAATACAAGTTACATACAACTTAAACATGGGAGAAAAACAGTCTACAGTAGGCATCGCCGCTTTCTAACACCCAATCATCCTTACAGACGACTGAAAAAGCTTTTAATGGAAGTCAAGAGCATGATATTGCGCCGATACCGTTGACTGGTGAGCAGGTATATCAGCGGGTTCAACACCTGAATACTGTATTTGGGAAGACCCAAAAGAAGGATAAAAGTCAGAGTTGCATATGGAAGAAGAGGTCCATTTTCTTTGATCTTCCGTACTGGTCTGATCTTGACGTTAGACATTGTATTGATGTTATGCATGTGGAGAAAAATGTTTGTGACAGTGTGATTGGGACGCTCCTTAACATTCAAGGCAAGACGAAGGATGGCTTGAATACCGTCAAGATCTAGCTGATATGGGTATACGATCACAGTTGCATCCAAGGTCTGATGGGAAGAAAATTTACTTGCCCCCAGCCTGCCATACTTTGTCCAAGAAGGAGAAGATAAGTTTTTGTCAGTGTCTTCGTCGGGTGAAGGTTCCACAAGGATACTCTTCAAATATTAAGAGCCTTGTGCAGTTGAAGGAGCTTAAGCTTGTAGGGTTAAAGTCTCACGATTGTCACGTGCTCATGCAACAATTGTTAGCCGTGGCTATACGAGACATCTTGCCAAACAAAGTCAGGTTAGCGATAACTCGCCTGTGCTTTTTCTTCCATGCTATATGTAGCAAAGTCATTGATCCAGTCAAGTTTGATGAGTTGGAAAATGAGGCCGCAATTATACTGTGCCAGTTGGAGATGTATTTTCCCCCTGCTTTCTTTGACATCATGATTCACTTGATTGTGCATCTGGTCAGAGAAATCAAATGTTGTGGTCCTGTTTATCTACGGTGGATGTACCCGGTTGAGCGATACATGAAGATCTTAAAAGGGTATACAAAGAATCTATATCGTCCAGAAGCATCTATTGTTGAGAGGTACATTGCAGAAGAAGCCATTGAATTTTGTTCAGAATACTTAGAGAAGGCTAAACCTGTTGGGCTTCCTGAGTCTCGGCATGATGACAGAGTGGGTGGTAAGGGTTCAAGAGGACTGCATGTGATCACTCCAAGTGTAGAAATTTGTTACAAGCTCACTTGTATGTCTTGAACAACAGTAATGAAGTTTTGCCATACATAGTTAAGCATGAAGCTTTAGTCAAACAGAATAATCCAAAATGTCAAAGAATTGGGTGTTGAAAAAGCATAACAAGACTTTCTGTGATTGGTTTAAAGATACAATCTTTGCAGATGAGAATGCTTCAGAAACATTAAGAAAGCTAGCAGATGGGCCTAAAAGAAATGTTATAACTGGCAAGGATACGACATAAACAAGTATTCATTTTACACAAAAGCACAAGATGACAAAAGTACAATGCAGAACAGCGGGGTCACCCTAAGGGCTGAATCTCAACACTTTGCAAGTGTCAATGACGCCAATCCCTGTGTAGCTTCCATCCCTTACTTTGGGTTCATTGATGAAATTTGGGAGCTTAACTATGTGAAATTTACAGTATGTGTTTTCAAATGTAAATGGGTTGACAGCAACACCGGTGTGCGCACCGATGATATAGGATTTACCTGGTAGACCTAAAGAAACTTGGTTACCACAATGACCCTTTCATCATGGCAGAACAAGCTAGACAAGTATTTTACGTGCAAGACCCTTGTGATGAAAGGTGGTGCGTGGTTCTGTAGGGCAAAACAATTGGTGTTAATGTAGAAGATGATGATTCATACATGGACACCTATGTTAGTCCTTTGACCGCTCAAATCACTCCTAACGTTGTCGGAGAAGAAGAAGCTGACGACGTTCATGCTAATCGTAATGATCATGATGAAGGAGAATTGATTAACATCGTCTAATGTAATTTTCTGCAGAGAGAGGTCACCAAAGCAAGTAAGTGACAACTACATTTTTTCTGATTGAGGCATCGGTATTTTGTTTTAGATGGCATCCTTAGGACTTCATACACTCATGTTTGTCGCCAGTTTCATCATCCACCACCCTTTCTTCTCTGCTTCTCACGTTTATTGTTGTTAAACCCATATTTATGCTTTCTTCCCTTCATGTCTTGTTTTATCACAACTTTAGCCGAATCTCCTATCTTCAGCACAGTTGAATCTCTTGTCTTATTCTCCAATGACACACTTTGATGGCCTGTATCTCTTTTCTTCATATGTTCTAGTGCTTCAGCTTCAGAATGCATAAAGCAATCTGAATTTTCCAGTGATCACCAAAGGCTTCTGCATCAGCATTGACACTCTCCACCCTCTTTGGTTTATGCTTCTGTGCTCTTTCGTGCTTCCTCTTATAAATCTCACATTTATTAGAGGTTGCACTAGAACGATCAGCACCAATCTGTGCTTCTTCCTCGTCTACTAGCTCAATATCTTTCCTTTCAACTTTTGTTTTGTAAATTACAGTGTAGTTTACAAAAGCAAAGGTGAAACGAAAGATATTGAGCTGGTAGAGGAGGAAGAGGCACAATTGGTGCTGATTCTTCTAGTGAACCTCTAATAAATCTGAGAATTATAAGGAGGAAGCACGGAATGCAACACAGAAGCATAAACCAAAGAGGTGAGAGTGTCAATGCTGATGCAGAAGCCTTTGGTGATCACTGGAAAGTTCAGATTGCTCTATGCATTCTGAAGCTGAAGCACTAGAACATATGAAGAAAAGAGATACAGGCCATCAAAGTGTGTCATTGGAGAATAAGACAGGAGATTCAACTGTGCTGAAGATAGGAGATTCGGCTAAAGTTGTGATAAAACAAGACATGAAGGGAAGAAGGCATAAATATGGGTTTAACAACAATAAACGTGAGAAGCAGAGAAGTAAGGGTGGTGGATGATGAAACTGGCGACAAACATCAGCTGGATGAAGTCCTAAGGATGCCATCTACATGTGTATTTCAAGATATAGTATTTATATTCCATCACGCATCATTGACTGCTGATTACATGTAATAGACTTTTTTTAACATGTTTGCCCAAATCAAATCATAATTCAATGTTTGCTACACAACAGTCACTAAAATTTGCTATGTACAAAATGACACCAACCCTCCCCTGGTAACCCCAATTTCATTCCTTCGTCATTCAAGGTCTTCATGTCATTCCTTCCCGAGAGTTTGAAGTACTGTTGTCAATGATTTCTCTACAATTCCAAAAATTAAGAAACGTTTGCTTGCATTCACCCCACTTTGACATCCTTTAAATCCCATAGAAATCTAGCTTTGAGTGCACACTATGTAATCTTGACATGTCTACGATTATTGTTACTTGTGCTACACAGTAATTTTCTTTCATGTTTGAAAAAATTTAAAGCACAAGTATCACAACACATCATCAACCTTAATTTGTTATCAGACTTTTCATTACTATTACATCTTATCCTGTTTTGAATCACAATTAAAAGCACAGCTAAACCACTTATGCTTATCCTCTTTTGATTAATCCTATTTTGTATGTTGTTGTATGTTATTGTATAAAAGATCATGGGTTCTCCACTTGCCTCCCCTCCTCCTCCTCCTCCTCCTCCTCCTACTCTTTCGGACGCATCGCTTCGCCATCTGCCGTGAAGCGGACACGCAAAGCCTCACGTCTACGATCATTGTCTACTAGACCACCTGTGTTGAGAGACCAGTGGTCCATGTTGATCCAGCTACCGGCAAGGCGACGGTCCCCACAGGAAGAAATTAAGAACATATTTGGGGATTGTGGCGCGTGATAAGGTGGACGTCACCTACGAGAACTGGAAGGAGGTCCCTACTGCTCAGAAGGACCTGATTTGGGAGGATATTCAGGTATTTTTCTTTTCTTATTTGATTTGTTTAATTAATAGCCAAAAAATACATTATTGTAACAAATAAACTTTATTTGATGTTGTCAGGCAGAATTTGATATCCTAGAGGCTTCTGACAGTAGGACGAAAAGGAAGTTACTTCAGACCGTGGGCGAGAGATGGAGGCAGTTTAAATCAGACCTCACGAGGAAATGGGCCCTTGCAGCCGATCAGGACGGTGTGGAGGACACTATCTGTGAGAAATCGACATTAGCAAGGAAAAATGGGCCCAATTTTGCCAGACTCGCAGAGACCCTTCTTGGGAGGTATGTTCCTTGCCATTTAAGTTGTTTTTAAAAAAACATTATCTTGTTATACTTCATTCAAGCAATTTGAAAGATTATTGTTTTATTTTGACAGGATGTGTGCAAAAAGGCATAGGCCATCCAGAAGCAGAACACTGCCCCCCACGTTTTGTCTCGTGGGGGTTATGACTATTTGGAGCAGAAGCTCCTGGCTGAGAAGACGAAGAAGAAGCTGGAGGAAGCTGCATAGTCAGGAAGCGTTGATGGCATCATCGACCCTCCATCCCCGGTCAGACGCCACGTGAAGTGGAAGATGGCCCACACAAAGAAAACAGGGGAGATGATGACTGAGGCCGCAAAGGAAATCACTGAGAAGATCGTAAGTCATTTTCAACTAACCATTACAATTATATTTCAATATTTTGTGAATGCCATGTACCACTGTGTGTTTTCTGTGCAGGATTCCTTTAAGGAGCAGGCCACACAACGATACTTCATCCCCCATGGACGTCAGGATGTTCTCACCGCTGCTATTGGACGTCCAGAGCACCCTAGACATGTCCGTGCTGCTGGAGCCGGTGTCACCATCAAGCAATACTTTGGATCAGCTCCACAAACGTCCCGCAGCTCTTCCTCCCTGCCTCTCGAAGAATTGCAGTAGTTGACCCAACAAATCAGGGACAAGCTAGAGGAGTCCATCACAGAAAAAGTGACGCAGCAGCTCATGACATCCTTCAGCCAGATGCAGTCCCAGATTCAGTCCCTGCACCACCTCCCGACCCTCTGGTTGGTCCCTTTGGTCCTCGAGTAAGCACAAATGGGAGTTGTGTTGATCCCTCAGGAAACGATCCTGAGACGGGTGACTCTGATAGGTGCGGCTTGTACATAGAAGCAGATCCTGCCCGCCTGGTTGCCATGGGGAGAGTTTATGAGGGATCCACTGTTGTTCATAACACTCCTTTGTTGTTTGGCCAAGTAAAGGTGAGTGTGGAGGAGGTTACAGATGCAGATGCTCCAGTTCTTGTACCCACTGATGAGGTTTCCTTAGTGGGGCAGACACTTCACACCTTCCTTGCTTGGCCGACACATCTGGTCAAGTCTTTATCACAGTAGGTACTTATTGTCCTTACTATATGTTTCTTCTTTTTAAATTAATTCATTCAGTGTGCCTCAAATTAGGCCATTTAACTTTGTTTCATGAGCTAGTAGTTGTGTCTCCGGCAAAACCACCTCGAAAGCCCGATCCGGAGGTTGATGATCCGCTTTATCTGATGACATTGACCATCTCAGAGCTTTTCTTGAGGCCTTATCAGGTTAGATGGGATGCCACCGTGTTCGGGATCTTTAATCTAGATTTCCCGCTCTACATAAAGCACGAAGACCTCTCCGAAATCACACACGGTAGTCAATGTCTCAGCGTATCAGTGTTACAGTTGTGGATTCTGTAAGTCATTTTATATTAGTTTTAATTACCTAACTTATTGCTTTCAATTCATAAATATTTAACTTTGAGTTAACATAAACAGGCATCTCACTGAAACATGTATATGAGCATGGAATTCTGATATCTATGGATTCCTCGAGCCACAGTCCATTCAGAGGTTTGGGCAATCGCAGTTTGAGTCTGAAAGTTACATAAAGACTTGGATGCAGAGTTCAAAACGCGATGTCTATCTTGGAGCCTACCTAAATAGGTAAGTCACACAAAATAACTGAATTTAATTAATGTTTACTAATATACTAAACCATATTCGTCTCCACTGCAGCGGACACTGGTAGATGGTGGTCATCCTGCCCAAGGAACACCTAGTTGTCTGGTTTTGTTCATTGCATAACAGGCCAGAACTCTGCCTTAAGGGGATTATTAACAGGTTAGTGTTCTTTTCAATACATTTGCATTGAAATAACTCAATGTACAACACCAGTTTTTAATTGTTACAAATCTGGAACAGTGCTTTAAAAGGTCTTGATGATACTCCACAGCCTAAATCAAAGGCTCCTGCTAGGTGGATTGTCGTCAAGGTACGTCATTTACATAAAACTTCCACTTATATATATTTCTTTATGTGTCTGTACACTAGTTGTTTAATTAATATCCAAATTTCATTATGTATTTAGTGTAATAGACAAAAAGGAAGTACTGAGTGCGGCTACTATGTGATGCACTGGATGTCCACCATCATTTTAGGAACTTTTAGGAATAATTGGGAAGCGGTAAGTTTATTTCCAACAAAATTGATTTTTTTATAATTTGTATTACATTATTAACTTATTATGATTTATTTCATCATGCAGTATTTTAATGATCCTAGACCATTGGAGCCAGAGAGATTAAAGGCATTGCGGATCCAGTGGGCACAGTTTTATCTCCGAGTTAGAGATCAGACCTAGGATTTAGGGACATTATCTTTAGCTTAGTTTACTTTGGTTTAACATTTTTGACATTTTCTATGTAAAATGAACATTGAATTCATTTGATGATTGTTCTTTATGATAAATCAATTATTTGATGTTTATTATCATTAAAACTGCTTGAAAGCAGAATAAAATGTTTATTTTCTGTGAATTGGGCTTGAAATTGCATTTTCAGGTACAATTTTGGGTTTATTGTAAAAACATAAAGTATATATAAAAAAAAATACTCGAAAACAACATCGGTTATTAACAAAAACCGATGTTAATATGGTAAACAACATCGGTTATTTATAAAAACCGATGTCAATATGAACCTTAACATCGGTCATACAGAAAACCGATGTTAACTTTTGTATATTAACATCGGTTATTCATACATAACCGATGTTACTGGTTATATATTAACATCGGTTGTTTATACATAACCGATGTTAATGTACAAAAGTTAACATCGATTATCTATAAATAACCGATGTTAACTTTGTACATTAACATCAGTTTTCTATGAATAGTCGATGCTATATACAAAGACGTACAACAAATAAGTATATGCATCATCAACGTTGACATCAGTTTTCTACTGAAACTGATGTTAATATATTACATTAACATCGGTTCTTTGAGAGAACCGATGTCAATATATAACATTAACATCGGTTTTACTACAAAACCGATGTCAACTTTCGTCATGCATACACTTTTTTTGCTGTAGTTCATTGTGTTTAACATCGGTTATTTAGAAAACCAATGTTATCATATTTATGTTAACATCGGTTTTTCAAAATCGATGTTAACGATGATACATTCAACATCGTCACTTTCAACATCGGTTTTAGAGCCGATGTAGAATGCCCTAATTAACCGATGTTGAAAGTGTAATTTCTAATAGTGATTGTAAATTTTCAATTTTGGATCAACTAATGGCAAACGGAAAGTATTGATGGTTAAGATAATAACATTGAATATGACATAGATTAAACTAATTATCCTGTGTCAAATTCCTTAATTTGGACCACATCAAGTCATTTCTTATTGATTAACACTTTTTGAATTTGATGGAAGAACAAAATTGTGAATTTTACATAACTAGAGGACTAAATGTCTATTTTAAAATAGGAGAACTAAAATTACACGATTTAAAAATAGGAGGATTAAATGTTTCTATTTTAAAATAGAGTGACCAATGCGAAATTATTTAATGTTGTGAGTAAATGATATAAGGTGTACTAAATAATTTAATTATATATATAGAGATGCATGCATTTATTAATTTTAACAAATAATATAATATTATTTGTATTACATAATAATTAATGATATAATATTATTAAAATTTTCATAATATTTAATGCTATTATTGAATTAAATTATACATAGCTAGTGATATAATATTAATGATGTTATTAAATAATATTAATTTCATTGAAGTTTTTACAAAAATATAAAATTTAATAACATTGTTAAATTTAATTTTAATCCAATGTATTTAATAATTGACTTAAATACAATTTTGGTTCCTAGATTTCTTAAAATCTAAAATTTTGATCATCCTAATTTAAAATAGAGATATTTAGATCCTTTATTTTTTAAAATGCATATTTTTAGTTCTCCTCTTTTAAAATAGAGACATTTAAGCTCCTACTATTGTAAATTTTCAATTTTGGTCATTCTCTCAAACAGAAAGTATTGACGGTTAAGATAATAACATTCAATATGACATAGATTAAACTAATTATCTTGTGTCAAATTGCTTAATTTGGGCCACATCAAGTCATTTCTTATTGATTAACACTTTTTGAATTTGATGGAAGAACAAAATTGTGAATTTTACACAACTAGAGGACTAACTGTCTATTTTAAAATAGGAGAACTAAAATTACACAATTTAAAAATAGGAGGATTAAATGTTTCTATTTTAAAATAGATTGACCAATGCGAAATTACATATTTTTAAAAATATGGGGATCAAAATTAAATAAGAGTGTGTTTGAATGAGGCAATTTAAAATTCTATAGAATTTTAAATGCTTCATATGAAATTAATTGATTTTCAAAATTTTGTGCTTGGATAAATAAATTAAATTGCTTCATTTTTAGAATTTTATGCTTGGATAAAGAAATTGAATTACTTACTTTTCAAAATTTCTTGTTTTGATAAAATATTATATTTGAATAAAACAAGTTTTTTAAATAAAATAATTATTTTTTCGTTAATAAATTATGTCGTATTTGTCGAGTTCGGCATTTCAATAAATATGTACTATTTTAATCTCTTTCAGTTAAGAATATATTAATTCAACTGTTTAAATCATTATTCCATTTACAGTCCACTACAAAGCTCTATAAGCTTACAAGGCGAAACTATTTAGGAGACAAAATGAAATATATTAAATGTGATCTTAGAACCACCACAACACCAAAAATATACAAATCAGAATTCACATAATTTTTTTGACAATAAAATCAGAGGTATGAATGTATAGTTCCACCTTAGAATTCTATTTAAAAGTCTACAAATAAAACTATGATTTCCACCGAAGTCATTGTCCAGTAATGCAACTTCTTTTTTGGCTACAAGTTTAACCTTTCTTCATTCACAACGTTCTATGGCTGAAGCCCAAGTGAATTTCTTACTCACGATTGGGTCACTTCACCTCAAGCTGTGCAACTTGCATTGTTGGAGTTGTGATTTCTACCATATGCTGTTTGGAAGTGACGCTTCTCTATTTAGTGGTTGTACCGCTTTTTCTTACTTACACCAAGAAAATGAACATCATATCAACCTCCAAAATGTTTTTCCATTCCGAAGCTACATCTGTGATATTATAGGTACATGCATACATAATTAGATTTGCATCAATACAAGTCTAGTGTCACATAAATGTGCATCATGAGACCTAACTTATTTTGTTTTAACAAGCTTTGATGTTGTTATTGCAGGCAATATCACAAATAGAAACAGTTTATGCTTTCGTTGGAGAGAGCTCTGCAACCAAATCCTTTATAGAGAACATGGAAAAACAATATGTTATAAGCAAAGGGGAGGCACTTGTGAAGGGAGTTAGGATAGGGATGTAGCAAACAGAGAGTTTCTATTCTTGGGCTCTCATTGTATGGGTTGGAGCTGTTGTGGTTAGAGTCGGAAGAGCAACCCCATAAGACATAATGACTGCAGTGATGAGTATTCTCTTTGGTGCCATGTAAGGAATAAACCACCTTTAGGATTGTTTAGAATGGAGAAAATGGTTAATAATTAATGACTAAATAACAAAAGTCTCCTTGTGAATTGCAGATCTCTCACTTATGCAGCACCAGACATGCAAAAATTTAATCAGGCAAAAGCTGCAGGATACGAAGTTTTTCAAGTGATTCAAAGAAAGCCTCTAATAAGTAATGAATCAGAAAGGATGATGCCTTGAAAAATCAAAGGTGACATTGAATTACAAGAAGTTTACTTTTTCTACCCACCATGGCCAGAGAAAGCAATTCTTCAAGGATTATCCTTGTCAATTCCAGCAGGAAAGACAATAGCACTAGTTGGTAGCAGTGGCTATGAAAAGAGCACTGTTATTTTCCTGGTTAGCAGATTTTATGACCCAGCTAACCATCATGTACTAAATTTTCATTAACAATCCAACTAACCATCATGTACTGAATTTTCATTAACAATCCAGTTAACTATCACGTGCAATCCCTCTACCCCTTCAATAGGTTCCCTTCAGGCAGGATTCACAGTCACTACTTTGTCAAATCACTAGCAACCCATCTTTGGTAGCCTCGAAATAATTCTCTCTCAAAATTTAACCCCTCTTAAGTGACGGATTTGCTTTAAAGAGTAAAGTGAGGACTTATTAATTGAAAAATTAACGTTTGATATTCAAATAATGCATATGCATGTATTTAATCACAAAATGAACAACTCATTTTTTAATCAATGACTATAACTCCTCTCAGTCCTTAAATCTTGCCAGTCAGTCTTACATCCGACAGATCACCTCGATGGAAAAATTACATAGCCTAAGTTAGTTGTATTACCCTTAAGGGACATATAAACTGAACCATATTGAAAGGAGTCTTCTAAGAACCCACAATTTGAATCACGGGATGATGAGGACTCTTTGTCATGACATAGTATTGGAGTTTTTTCCACCAAGTGGTTGAATGCTTGGTTTTGTGAGAGAAATCAAGTTGTTTTTGTTTGGATCAACTAATGGCAACTCTAGGTAGAGCATGTCAATGTGAGTAAGGGAGGACCATTAATGGCTAGACCTATTGCCATAGGCAAGCTGAAGAGCAGGGTGTGAATGTTACACAAGACAAACAAGGTGCATGAAGTTTAACATCTCAAGTAATTGCTAATATAATCATATTGAATGAGATGTAAATTCAAAATTAGATGATAAATAGATAGACTTTACATTGACAATTAATAGTATTGTAGGAGTTGAACATGTAATCGTGTATGCAAATCAATGTTGCCTAGCCTGACAATGCTTAACTATTCTAGGAGAAATTTTTATTGATCATTGTAATATTTGGATTTCAATATGAAGTTCCTCTGAAGAAATATAGAGGTTGTTTCCCAAGAACCATCACTCTTTGGAGGCACCATCAATGATAACTTGTTAGTGTTATCTTCCTTAACAATAGTTTCAAACGAAAGAAATTAAATAATTTTTATCTTCCTCTTTCATGCATATTCACAAACACTTTGTGCTCACCACCTAGCTCAACCCTAAATAGAAATACAAATTTCACACAGAAATAGAACCCAACCCTGACAATGCTTAACTATTCTAGGAGAAATTTTTATTGATCATTGTAATATTTGGATTTCAATTTGAAGTTCCTCTGAAGAAATATAGAGGTTGTTTCCCAAGAACCATCACTCTTTGGAGGCACCATCAATGATAACTTGTTAGTGTTATCTGCCTTAACAATAGTTTCAAACGAAAGAAGTAAAATAATTTTTATCTTCCTCTTTCTTGCATATTCACAAACACTTTGTGCTCACCACCTAGCTCAACCCTAAATAGAAATACAAATTTCACACAAAAATAGAACCCAAGCCATCTCCCACATCTATAGTAATGGAAGCAAATTTATTTAAAATTCAAATCCATGTAACATGACAATGAGAACAAGGGTAGAGAGGAGATGAGAAACCAACCTTGTTATGAAGAGAGTGTGCAATCAGAATCAAGAGAGAACAAAGGTTGTATCCATCGTAAGAGTGTGCGATCCGAACGAAGATTTTCGTGATTGTGAGAGAGTGGGAGCGAGGATCTCGAAATTGCAAGGGAGTGTGTGTGTGTGTGTGTGTGTGTGTGTGTGTGCATGGAGAGGAAAGAGAGAGACCAAGTGAGGTGTAGGTTAAGAGTGACGAGCGAGAAATCAAGGGTAGAGAGGAGATAGGGAGAATCCAGTTGCAAAGAAATTGAAATTCTCTAATTGTTGTGAATTTCAATTTTTGTGATTTCTGTTAATTAAAATTCCTTGTTGAAATGACATAAATTCAATTTCTCTTTAAATTATTTATCCACACATGTAATTTCAACTTGAAGTATTTTCATTACATGATTAAAATAAATTATCCAGATAAAAGTCACCATCCAAATACACGACTAAGTCTCAATTAGGTTATTAATATTTTCTAGAGTATAATATATATATATATATATATATATATATATTTGTATAAAGACTACGTTACTAATATTCAGTGCTATATTAATATTTGTATTCAAGTTTATTATGAGTGTCTGTGTGTGGTAATTTTTTAATAAGTGCCAAAGGTAAAAAAATTGGCATAAGCTTTACTAACTTTCACTCACATTTTTGTAATCATTGATTAAATTTATTTTATTTGATAAATATAATATTTAATAAAATAAAATATTAAATATACATAATGAGTAATAATATATACATTCTACTTTTTTGAACTACCTAATTTTAGTGTGTTTCTTGCATTAATGGTTGTGGAGGTTTGAAAAAAATGAATTTTCATAAAAAATATCATTTTCCCCATTTCTTATAAATAATGAAAAAATAATTAATGATTTAGAGAGGTCCATCAAGTCTCAACTCTAAACACATAGTACAAAATGTTGTTCTAACAAAAAGAAAATCAATACAAACCGGAAAATTCAACCCCTTCAAAAGCACTGCAATTTGGCTCTCACTTGCAACTCGCCTCTCACTTGCATTGATTTAGAATCTTAAAATATCTTTCCTCGGTGAGAGACAAAAATGTCAAATTATGAAGAAAGGCTTATCAAAATATAATAACATTATTCACTTCCAATATTCTTTCAACGTCCAGAATTTAACATACATATGGTACAGAATAATTTTTTTCTCTCTCTTAATTTCTAAATATATGTAATAATTTATATCTGTTTTGTTTACCGTGATAAAAATAACTTTCTTTTAAGAAAGCAAAAACAACTACTGAGCTTATAAGAAACTCTTCAAAATAACTTTTAATTTTAATCAAGTTTTAATTTATTTTCATCAACTAATGATTTTGAAAAGCTAAAGCAAATACATGAATATATTAAAAGTGATTCTTTTAAAATTATGTTGTAACAAACCAGTTCTTATTCCTTAGAAAAATAAGAAATATATATACATAGATAGAGAGAGAGTGTGTGTGTGTGTGTGAGAGAGAGAGAGAGAGAGAGGAAGGAGAATTAAAAATTTGCCTAATAGACTTGTTTGATGGTTAATTATGATCAAAATTAATGTGAATTTTGAAAAACAAAACAAAATTGTTCAATTCATTTAAGAAATTAAATTAACAATGCTAAAAGAGTGAAGTGGTAGTGTAATCAAACTTCTTACAAAAAAAAGGTGTATTTAGATACTCTTCATCCTCAATAATAAGAAAGTACCTAAATAAAAATTAAAAGGTTAATTGGCATATAAGGAAAATTTTATCTATTGTAATAAATACAACAATATTTTGCTCTTTAGCATAAAGATACTAACTTGGTGACTAATTTTTGAGCAACTTCAATTAATTACTTTTATGAATATGGAAATATTATTTGAAATGCATAAATGGCCTCCGCAGACTCATGAATGGGATGATCTCTTATGCTTAGAAATAAGAGCTTAAACACCGCTACTTATCCATAATTGCAATGATGATCGTCTATCTTCTACTATATTCTTGTTTGCATTTTTTTCTTTGACTCCATTGTCAGTTTGGTGGCCAGCTTTACCATTGCATATTTAAATTTATTTTCTTCTAGTGCAAAATATTAGGTTGAGAAGGGTGTGTTTTTTAATTATATTGTTGGTTACCGTGGAATTAATCTCGGTTGTGTTTCCATGGGAAGAAGTTTATAGGCATTGGGAAAATCTTAAGCCTTTGTTTTCAATGCTCAAGTCAATAAAATATCAAGGATGCCTTTATGCTTTCTTCAACAAAATGGAAACTTATTTTATAAGTACAATGGTTTTTTTAAAGGTATGGTAGAGAATAATCACATCATCAAAGTGGATTTAGCACCTACAAAGAGAATTAGGATTCCATACACACAAAAATTACCATCATATACATCTTGGGTATATGTAGCCAGGTGAACTTGACGTTTAATTTTAAAATGTTGTATTTTTGTCCAAATTTCTTAGATGTATATGGTGATAATTCCATTGCACATCTGGGACATATGGATAAAAATATAGTATTTTAAAATTGAACATCAAACTCACTTGGCTACATATACCCAAGATGTTTATGGTGGCCATTTTTGCATGTATGGAGTCTTAATTCTTTTTGGAGGTGCTAGGTACACTTTGTAGATGTGATTATTCTTTACCATACCTTTAGGAAGACCATTGTACTTACAAAATGAGTTGTCATTTCTTGAAGAGAGCATAAAGGCTCCCTCCTTGATATTATTGACTTGATCATTGAAAACATAAGCTGAAGATTTTTCAATGTCTCTAAACTTTTTCATATGAAAACACAACTAAGATTAGCTGCAAGCTAACTAGAAATATGATAAAAAAAAAATTTTTCTTAAGCTTGCATTTTGCTATTGAAGAAAAAAAATTTAAATATGCAATGATAAAATAATGAAAACAAACTCAGCAAAATCATGTTCGACTGCAAAAAGTAAAAACAAAAAGAAGTTCAATCCACATGTGTTGAAGTAAAGGAACTACATCAGATTCATAGAATATGTTCACAAATTCAAGTGTTGTTTGTGATATTTCTGCACACAGGTATAAAGCAACAAAGAGTTGTTAAATTCCATGCTTCAATATTCGATTAGATACAAAATAGTGTACAACCAGTAGAGTTTATGTTTGAACTATTCTCACAATACGATTTCAAAGAAATGGAATGAGAGAAAAACAAAACATAGAACAAAATACAACATCCAAATGAAAGGAAATGAAGAAAGTGAGAGAACAAAGGAGTGAGGAAGGAGAAACAAACTCAATGTTTGGAGGCACGATTAGTCCTGAATGGATTGACAAGAGTTTATGATCAATTTAAAGGAAAAAAGAGTGAGAGAAGTGAATGAAAAAAGTGACGAGGAGAGTGAATTTAAATAAAATGTTAAATAAGGGTAACACTCTTTAATTAAAATGGAGTTGACATTCCACCAACACGGTTTAATTGATGTTATTTCATATGAGTTATTGATCCTTCCTTCCAAAGTAGTGGGTGGGGACCATTACTCTCAAAGGCAATATTTTTTCATAATAATGTTTGAGATTAATATTTATGTACAATATGTGTATTTTAGACTTTTATACGATAATGAAATTAGAAATGTTTTTTCTTACACACTTAAACTAAGCATATTTTGTGATGTAATGTTTCAATGCGTCCACATGGGTGTCAATGATCTATTTAATGGGAGAATTCGTGTTTGATTCCCATCTTGTCCAAAATATATTCCATTGGATCAATAATGGTGATGTACCGGAAATGGGATTAGTCTCTGACCTAGTAGGTTGGGGGACACTTGAGATTTTAGACATAAGACAAAAAAATTACTAAACATATTTGCATCATTTAAATATTATAATAGTATTTGTATTAAATAATATTTAATGATATTATCAAAGTATTCATCATATTTAATGTTCTTATTGAATTATAATCTATTACTTAACGATATAATATTTAATGTTGTGAGTAAATGATATAAGGTGTACTAAATAATTTAATGATATATATAGAGATGCATGCATTTATTAATTTTAACAAATAATATAATATTATTTGTATTACATAATAATTAATGATATAATATTATTAAAATTTTCATAATATTTAATGCTATTATTGAATTAAATTATACATAGCTAGTGATATAATATTAATGATGTTATTAAATAATATTAATTTCATTGAAGTTTTTACAAAAATATAAAATTTAATAACATTGTTAAATTTAATTTTAATCCAATGTATTTAATTTATACTTAAATACAATTTTGGTTCCTAGATTCTTAAAATCTAAAATTTTGATCATCCTAATTTAAAATAGAGATATTTAGATCCTTTATTTTTTAAAATGCATATTTTTAGTTCTCCTCTTTTAAAATAGAGACATTTAAGCTCCTACTATTGTAAATTTTCAATTTTGGCCATTCTCTCAAACAGAAAGTATTGACGGTTAAGATAATAACATTCAATATGACATAGATTAAACTAATTATCTTGTGTCAAATTGCTTAATTTGGGCCACATCAAGTCATTTCTTATTGATTAACACTTTTTGAATTTGATGGAAGAACAAAATTGTGAATTTTACACAACTAGAGGACTAACTGTCTATTTTAAAATTGAATATGGAAATATTATTTGAAATGCATAAATGGCCTCCGCAGACTCATGAATGGGATGATCTCTTATGCTTAGAAATAAGAGCTTAAACACCGCTACTTATCCATAATTGCAATGATGATCGTCTATCTTCTACTATATTCTTGTTTGCATTTTTTTCTTTGACTCCATTGTCAGTTTGGTGGCCAGCTTTACCATTGCATATTTAAATTTATTTTCTTCTAGTGCAAAATATAGGTTGAGAAGGGTGTGTTTTTTAATTATATGTTGGTTACCGTGGAATTAATCTCGGTTGTGTTTCCATGGGAAGAAGTTTATAGGCATTGGGAAAATCTTAAGCCTTTGTTTTCAATGCTCAAGTCAATAAATATCAAGGATGCCTTTATGCTTTCTTCAACAAAATGGAAACTTATTTTATAAGTACAATGGTTTTTTTAAAGGTATGGTAGAGAATAATCACATCATCAAAGTGGATTTAGCACCTGCAAAGAGAATTAGGATTCCATACACACAAAAATTACCATCATATACATCTTGGGTATATGTAGCCAGGTGAACTTGACGTTTAATTTTAAAATGTTGTATTTTTGTCCAAATTTCTTAGATGTATATGGTGATAATTCCATTGCACATCTGGGACATATGGATAAAAATATAGTATTTTAAAATTGAACATCAAACTCACTTGGCTACATATACCCAGATGTTATGGTGGCCATTTTTGCATGTATGGAGTCTTAATTCTTTTTGGAGGTGCTAGGTACACTTTGTAGATGTGGTTATTCTTTACCATACCTTTAGGAAGACCATTGTACTTACAAAATGAGTTGTCATTTCTTGAAGAGAGCATAAAGGCTCCCTCCTTGATATTATTGACTTGATCATTGAAAACATAAGCTGAAGATTTTTCAATGTCTCTAAACTTTTTCATATGAAACACAACTAAGATTAGCTGCAGCTAACTAGAAATATGATAAAAAAAATGTTTTTCTTAAGCTTGCATTTTGCTATTGAAGAAAAAAAATTTAAATATGCAATGATAAAATAATGAAACAAACTCAGCAAATCATGTTCGGCTGCAAAAAGTAAAAACAAAAAGAAGTTCAATCCACATGTGTTGAAGTAAAGGAACTACATCAGATTCATAGAATATGTTCACAAATTCAAGTGTTGTTTGTGATATTTCTGCACACAGGTATAAAGCAACAAAGAGTTGTTAAATTCCATGCTTCAATATTGATTAGATACAAAATAGTGTACAACCAGTAGAGTTTATGTTTGAACTATTCTCACAATACGATTTCAAAGAAATGGAATGAGAGAAAAACAAAACATAGAACAAAATACAACATCCAAATGAAAGGAAATGAAGAAAGTGAGAGAACAAAGGAGTGAGGAAGGAGAAACAAACTCAATGTTTGGAGGCACGATTATCCTGAATGGATTGACAAGAGTTTATGATCAATTTAAAGGAAAAAAGAGTGAGAGAAGTGAATGAAAAAAGTGACGAGGAGAGTGAATTGAAATAAAATATTAAATAAGGGTAACACTCTTTAATTAAAATTGAGTTGACCTTCCACCAACACGGTTTAATTGATGTTATTTCATATGAGTTACTGATCCTTCCTTCCAAAGTAGTGTGTGGGGACCATTACTCTCAAAGGCAATATTTTTTCATAATAATGTTTGAGATTAATATTTATGTACAATATGTGTATTTTAGACTTTTATACGATAATGAAATTAGGAATGTTTTTTCTTACACACTTAAACTAAGCATATTTTGTGATGTAATGTTTCAATGCGTCCACATGGGTGTCAATGATCTATTTAATGGGAGAATTCGTGTTGATTCCCATCTTGTCCAAAATATATTCCATTGGATCAATAATGGTGATGTACCGGAATGGATTAGTCTCTGACCTAGTAGGTTGGGGACACTTGAGATTTAGACATAAGACAAAAAATTACTAAACATATTTGCATCATTTAAATATTATAATAGTATTTGTATTAAATAATATTTAATGATATTATCAAAGTATTCATCATATTTAATGTTCTTATTGAATTATAATCTATTATTAACGATATAATATTTAATGTTGTGAGTAAATGATATAAGGTGTACTAAATAATTTAATTATATATATAGAGATGCATGCATTTATTAATTTTAACAAATAATATAATATTATTTGTATTACATAATAATTAATGATATAATATTATTAAAATTTTCATAATATTTAATGCTATTAATGAATTAAATTATACATAGCTAGTGATATAATATTAATGATGTTATTAAATAATATTAATTTCATTGAAGTTTTTACAAAAATATAAAATTTAATAACATTGTTAAATTTAATTTTAATCCAATGTATTTAATAATTGACTTAAATACAATTTTGGTTCCTAGATTTCTTAAAATCTAAAATTTTGATCATCCTAATTTAAAATAGAGATATTTAGATCCTTTATTTTTTAAAATGCATATTTTTAGTTCTCCTCTTTTAAAATAGAGACATTTAAGCTCCTACTATTGTAAATTTCAATTTTGGTCATTCTCTCAAACAGAAAGTATTGACGGTTAAGATAATAACATTCAATATGACATAGATTAAACTAATTATCTTGTGTCAAATTGCTTAATTTGGGCCACATCAAGTCATTTCTTATTGATTAACACTTTTTGAATTTGATGGAAGAACAAAATTGTGAATTTTACACAACTAGAGGACTAACTGTCTATTTTAAAATAGGAGAACTAAAATTACACAATTTAAAAATAGGAGGATTAAATGTTTCTATTTTAAAATAGATTGACCAATGCAAATTACATATTTTTAAAAATATGGGGATCAAAATTAAATAAGAGTGTGTTTGAATGAGGCAATTTAAAATTCTATAGAATTTTAAATGCTTCATATGAAATTATTGATTTTCAAAATTTTGTGCTTGGATAAATAAATTAAATTGCTTCATTTTTAGAATTTTATGCTTGGATAAAGAAATTGAATTACTTACTTTTCAAAATTTCTTGTTTTGATAAAATATTATATTTGAATAAAACAAGTTTTTTAAATAAAATAATTATTTTTTCGTTAATAAATTATGTCATATTTGTCGAGTTCGGCATTTCAATAAATATGTACTATTTTAATCTCTTTCAGTTAAGAATATATTAATTCAACTGTTTAAATCATTATTCCATTTACAGTCCACTACAAAGCTCTATAAGCTTACAAGGCGAAACTATTTAGGAGACAAAATGAAATATATTAAATGTGATCTTAGAACCACCACAACACCAAAAATATACAAATCAGAATTCACAGAATTTTTTGACAATAAAATCAGAGGTATGAATGTATAGTTCCACCTTAGAATTCTATTTAAAAGTCTACAAATAAAACTATGATTTCCACCGAAGTCATTGTCCAGTAATGCAACTTCTTTTTTGGCTACAAGTTTAACCTTTCTTCATTCACAATGTTCTATGGCTGAAGCCCAAGTGAATTTCTTACTCACGATTGGGTCACTTCACCTCAAGCTGTGCAACTTGCATTGTTGGAGTTGTGATTTATGCCATATGCTGTTTAGAAGTGACGCTTCTGTGTTTAGTGGTTGTACCGCTTTTTCTTATAATAGGGGAAACTAACACCTAGAAAATGAACATCATATCAACCTCCAAAATGTTTTTCCATTCCGAAGCTACATCTATGCTATTATAGGTACAAGCATACATAATTAGATTTGCATCAATACAAGTCTAGTTTTCAATTACAATAGTTCTTCTAGTGTCACATAAATGTGCATCATGAGACCTAACTTATTTTGTTTTAACAAGCTTTGATGTTGTTATTGCAGGCAATATCACAAATAAAATAGTTTATGCTTTCGTTGGAGAGAGCTCTGCAACCGAATCCTTTATAGAGAACATGGAAAAACAATATCTTATAAGCAAAGGGGAGGCACTTTTGAAAGGAGTTAGGATAGGGATATAGCAAACAGAGAGTTTCTATTCTTGGGCTCTCATTGTATGGGTTGGAGCTATTGTGGTTAGAGCTGGAAGAGCAACCCCATAAGACATAATGACTATAGTGATGAGTATTCTCTTTGGTGCCATGTAAGGAATAAACCACCTTTAGGATTGTTTAGAATGGAGAAAATGGTTAATAATTAATGACTAAGTAACTAAAGTCTCCTTGTGAATTGCAGATCTCTCACTTACGCATCATGAGACATACAAATATTTAATTGATGTTATTTCGTATGAGTTATTACCGATTAACACTGTTTGATTTTGATTGAACAAAAAAATTGTGAATTTTACAAAACTAGAGGGCTAAAATTGTCTATTTTAAAATAGGAGAACTAAAATTACACAATTTAAAAATAAGAGGATTAAATGTTTCTATTTTAAAATAGAGGGACCAATGCAAAATTACATATTTTAAAATAGAGTGTGTTTGGATGATCCAATTTAAATTTATAAAGAATTTTAAATGCTTCAATTGAAATTCTTTCATTTTTAAAATTCTGTGTTTGGATTGAGAAATTAAATTTCTTCATTTTCAGAATTTTAAGCTAGGATAAAGAAATTGAATTTCTTCATTTTCAAAATTTCTTATTTTGATAAAATATTATATTTGAATAAAACAACTTTTTTTATTAAAATAATTATTTTTTTCATTAACAAATTCGAAGTAGTGGCTGCAGGAAGAGCAATGTTATTTCCCTGGTTGACCATCATGTAACCTAGCTACCTGTAAGGATTTTATGACCCATTCTATCATCATGTACTGAATTTTCATTAACAATCCAACTAACTATCACATGCAATCCATCTACTCCTCCAACAGGTTCCCATCACAGCCAGAGAAAGCAATCCTTCAAGGATTGTCCTTATCAATTCCAACAGGGAATTAACATATCCTTTTGAATTAGAAAAATCAAGGATTACCCCAAAACATGGAGAGAATTAACATATCCTTTTGAATTGCATCAGGGAAGGTACTCAAGTCTCGTAGAAAAAGGTTGAGATTGTTGTGTGAGGGGAATATGATCCATAACCTCTGCAAACTCCGCTGTTAGCTCAAATTGGGTGTCCTCAACCTCTGTGTTAGCTTTTGTCTCCACTTCATCATTGGGAACCTGTGTAATATGCTCATTCACCTGTAAAATAGTAGATACGGTGTTCTCAATCAGATTCTCTTTTGGCACCTGTGTAATATGCTTTTACGATTAGGATTGTATCTTGTTAAGATTTGTTTCATGTATTAGGATTAAGATTAGGATTTAATTTTATCTTTAGGTCAAATATGATTAGGAATTTTTTAGGATTTGTTTTATGTTACTTGATTTATTTACTTGTTTGACTGTCCATCAAAGCATTGTGATTCAAATAGAAGAATTATCCTTTAATTAAGAGCATCATTGTTTTTTTAGATTTCAAGTGCACTACTAGAAAATAAGGTTTTTACATCGATTATTTAAGACTTTCAACATCAGTTATTAACCGATGTTGAAAGTAATATCATTAACATTGGTTTTTCAAAACTGATGTTAACTAATAAATACAACATCGATTATTTGAATAGTCGATGTTATATGATAATAATTGTCGCAACCTACCCTTCGGCGGGAGGGCGACGCGTGACTCGCGGGATGCGTGTTCCACGAAAGGAATACGCGCGGAGTCGCCACCAACGTTTATTTGAGGAAAACGTCGGAAAAACCGGAAAAGACGCGATCTACGAACTTTTAAGTGAAAGGTTCGGGAGTTGTATTTACGCACGGGGAAGGTATTAGCACCCCACACGTCCGTCCCAAGGGACGGCAGCCTTTAATCGAATGTGCAAACATGACTTTGATTTTTTATGTTCCCTTTATATCCTTTATACCCTTTTTATATTTTTTCTCTTTTTGTGGTCGACAAGGGTGTTTCCCTTTGCTCCTACGTATTCCTCAATTGCGCTCAATTGCGATGAGGAAATTAGACCTACGTAGTTCTTTTTTATCAAGTGATTCTTTTTTACTTAAAAGGTGATCATTTTAAGGCGTTGGACCTTGAAAATGATCCATTTTACTTAGTAAGAAATTGAAATGACAAACTTCAAAAACCTATTTTTGTGGACGAGCTTGACTAGGCGAGTTAATTTTAGCCTTAATTTCACTTTAGTTATTAGTCAATTCGATTAATAATGAGAAATCCCAAAGAGAAAAAAACGTCTGATTGATTTTCCGCTTTATTTTACTAAAAGATGTTTTTTTGATTATTATATTATTTTTTTACCTCTTTTTTTTATTTCCAACGTGGTTATGGCACGACCGAACGGTCGGAATTCATTTTAACCGAAGTTAACGGATAATACAATTCGAACGATCGGTGGAAATTTATTTTATTTTTAGGTTAAGCGAGAAATGACTTAAGTAAAATGGCTTAAGCACGTCAAGAGGGGGTATAAAAAGTAAATGAAACGAGAATAAAAATACACAAAACACAATGTGGACCACTACGGGTACATAGAATGAATCGAAGAGCTTGGTTCGAGGTACTTACCCGTTGAAGATCGAAGAACGATGAAGAACGAATGAAGAACGTCGAAGAACGGTGGAAACCTTTGCGAAATTCCTTACGGAAACGTTTCGGAAGCGCCTCGGCTTAGATTTTCTTCACGGAAACAATTTTTCCAAGCAAATTCGAAAGAGAGAGAAGTGCCTAAGGGGCTGAACCCTTTTCTTCTTCACTTCCTCCCCTATTTATAGCAAAATAGGGGAGGTGCTTGCCGCCCAGCTCGCCCAGGCGAGCCAGGTTGCTTCCTCTAGAAGCAAGAGCCTTCTGGAGGAATCTTCTGGAGGGCCCAAGTGGGTCTGGTTGCTATTTGCACCCCCATTTTTGCTAAGTACACCCCCCTGCCTTTTTTTTGGTGATGCTTTTTTCGTAAAGTTACGGAAACTTACAAATTTCGTAACGATACTTGTTTTCTTTCCGTAATGTTACGGAACCTTGCGGATTACATAATCATCCCCTTTTTGACTTACGGAATGTTACGGAATCTCACTTAATTATGCAACGATGCTTCCATTTGATTTCCGGTGTGTCACGGAAACTTACGGATTGTGCATCAATATATTTTTTTTGGTTTTCCGGCATGTCCTGGAATTTCACAAATTGCCTAATGATGGGTGCCAAGCACCTCATAAGGACCAAAGAAAGGTCGTATGTCATCAAGCAAAGGTCCCCGGACGAAATTAGGGTATGACAGTTGCCCCTCTTTACTTGTCTTTTGTTGGAAATAAAAGGAAAGTAAAGATAAGACACTAATTTCGTTCCTCCCGATTGACGAAAGTCGCAGGTGACCATAAAATCTCCACATGCAAATGACTTGTTGTTCCCGAGGGGACAAAAGGTGCAGAAGACGATGTTAGTCTCTGCATGCTATCAAGCGTTCTGTCTTACAGATAGCAAAAGAATGTTTATACGGATAACCACTCGGGTATTTCCGCCCGTCAGCGTGACCCAAAAGTCAGTATGACAGATCTTGTGAGTGCGGAAGATAATGTAAATCTCAGCGTGTCATCGGGCCCGCCGCCTCTGGATGACAAAAGGGTGCAGAATGACCAAATTTTGTCTCTGCGCGCCATCGGACACGACTGTGTCTAAATGGCAAAGGGGTGCGGAATGACCAAATTTTGTCTCCGCATGTCATCGGGCCCGCCGCTTCTGGATGACAAAGGGTGCAGAATGACCAAATTTTGTCTCTGCGTGCCATCGGACACGACTGTGTCTGAATGGCAAAGGGGTGTGGAATGACCAAATTTTGTCTCCGCATGTCATCGGGCCCGCCGCCTCTGGATGACAAAGGGTGCAAAATGACCAAATTTTGTCTCTGTGTACCATCGGACACGACTGTGTCTGAATGGCAAAGGGGTGCGGAATGACCAAATTTTGTCTCCGCGTGTCATCGGGCCCGCCGCCTCTGGATGACAAAGGGTGCAGAATGACCAAATTTTGTCTCTGCGTGCCATCGGACATGACTGTGTCTGAATGGAAAAGGGGTGCGGAATGACCAAATTTTGTCTCCGCGTGTCATCGGGCCCGCCGCCTCTGGATGACAAAGGGTGCAGAATGACCAAATTTTGTCTCTGCGTGCCATCGGACACGACTGTGTCTAAATGGCAAAGGGGTGCGGAATGACCAAATTTTGTCTCCGCATGTCATCGGGCCCGCCGCTTCTGGATGACAAAGGGTGCAGAATGACCAAATTTTGTCTCTGCGTGCCATCGGACACGACTGTGTCTGAATGGCAAAGGGGTGTGGAATGACCAAATTTTGTCTCCGCATGTCATCGGGCCCGCCGCCTCTGGATGACAAAGGGTGCAAAATGACCAAATTTTGTCTCTGCGTGCCATCGGACACGACTGTGTCTGAATGGCAAAGGGGTGTGGAATGACCAAATTTTGTCTCCGCATGTCATCGGGCCCGCCGCCTCTGGATGACAAAGGGTACAGAATGACCAAATTTTGTCTCTGCGTACCATCGGACACGACTGTGTCTGAATGGCAAAGGGGTGCGGAATGACCAAATTTTGTCTCCGCGTGTCACATGACCTCAGGGTCAGTATGACAGATCTTGTGGGGTGGCCGACAAAAGCAAGGCTCTTGCTCCTACGTATCCTCCAATGAGGAACTCAGACCTACATAGTTCTAGATAACTTGTGAGACTCGAAAAAGTCTCCACCGGAAGATGCTGACATCTCCAGAAAGGGCGCAGATGACCATATTGGCCTCTGCTCATCAATCACACTTGGGGTCACTGAATGATGAGGCGCGGATAACCGTAAGGTGTCTTCGCGGGCTACTAGCCCTTGGGTCATGGTAACAAAAAGCGGTGTGGTCGACAAAAGCGAGGCTCTTGCTCCTACGTATCCTCCAATGAGGAACTCAGACCTACGTAGTTCTGGATAACTTGTGAGACTTGAAAAAGTCTCGGTGTTTTCTCCACTAAAATGCAAAAATGTTTTAGTAAAGAGACAAATATTCCAACTGATTAGAGCAGCATATGCTTTTTTGAGTGAAAAACAATGCGTCTACCGGGGAAGGAGAGTATGCTGATGAAATTTTCTCATAACCATAAATGAGATTTTGGATGTTTAGCATTTCGTTTCTAAATGACCATTTAGAGGAAACACTGGGTTCGACAAAAATAGAAGAAATCCACTCAAAGTGTATCAATCTCGCACAGGTAAGTGTTTTATCCTAATTCCGAACCATAGATATGTCATGACTTGATTTTACAAATCATTTCCTATCAAATCAAAGATTACATGCGTGATCATGGATCAATAGGACTTCCCTTGGAAACGGGTTCTTTTGGTGGGTTTTTTGGCTTTTGATTTTTTTGGCTTTTTTCCTTTTCTGTTTTGGTTTAGTGCGGGGCAAAAAAAGGTTGCTAGCGCACAAGATTTTGGTTGGCAACTAAAGGGGGAAGACCATTTTAGGTCGTGGTTTCCTTTCCTTCTTTTTGTTCATTTGGTGACAATTCTGTATTGTTCAGATATTGTCCGGTCCAAAGACCTCTCTGCATATTTCTTCTGGTTTCTTTGACCAGGAGCTTTCTTTTTTTTTTTTTTGACTTGGAATTTTCTTTCCTTTCTCTTCGCTTTCTCCCACTCTTTGATTGGGAATTTTTTTGCTTCCTTTTTTCCTTTGATTGGAAATTTTCCTTCCCTCTTTTTTTGCTTTCTCTTTGATTGGAAATTTTCCTTCTCTTTTTCTTTGATTGGAAATTTTCCTTCTCTTCTTTTTTTGCTTCCGGGGGTAAGGATTGACATTCTCACCCTGGGTCAAGGTTTATGGTGAGTCAGGATTTTGGCTCAAGACTTGTAGAATGGCTAGGCATGATACATGTCAGGGTTTGGTTTGGTTCAAGGACAAAAAGGGATGCCCCACATTATTTCCATGACACAAATGCAAAAATGATGATTTGGAAACTTTATGCAAAACTGGTCATGCATGCACCTATGTGGACACTCAAGTGTCAAATTTTTATGGTCATGTGATGCTAGGGCTCAGGATTCATTTCCTCTATTTTTAGTCAACCCAATGTTTCCAAAATATGCTCTTTTATCAATTTGTGCATTCATCCGAGTCTATTTTGGGCGTCCGGGAAAATTTCACAGCATTCACCCTTCAGGTGTACACACATTTTTTTTCCAAAAACTAGCTATGATCAGCGAATTTTTCTTTAAAGAAAAGTTGGAAGTCATCTCTTTTCAAAAGCATGTTGGTTTTTCAGCTTGACAACTTATTTTTCTTTTTTCTCTTTTTTTTTTCATTTGTTCATTTCTTTTTCTTGTTTGTTTTTGTTTCCCCCCCCCCCCCCCCCTTTTTTTTTCATGAGGTATTTTGCTACCTAAACATGTGTATATTTTTGTGAGGTATTTTTGCTATATACATGCATATCCAAGGTATCTTGCTACCTAAACATACATATATATATTTTGTGAGGTATCTTTTTGCTACATACATGCATATCTAAGGTATCTTGCTACCTAAACATACATATATATATTTTGTGAGGTAGTTGTTTGCTACCTAAATTACATACATGCATATCTAAGGTATTTTGCTACCTAAACATATATATATATATATTTTGTGAGGTAGTTGTTTGCTACCTAAATTACATAAATGCATATCTAAGGTATTTTTCACTACCTAAACACGCATACATATATTTTGTGAGGTATGACTACCTTCCGAGCTTGTGCTCGTTTTATTTAAATTCTTAGGATCATGAGCAACTAGGTGTGTCCCACTATGACTTGAGAAACAAAGCTGATCAAATAACAAGCAGAGATTTAAAAGGTACTAGGTTGCCTCCTAGTAGCGCTTCTTTAACGTCTTGAGCTGGACGCCTTATGACTTGTCGGTCACTGACCTAGTACTTTGCTTACCTTTGGCTTTGGACTTGGTCGCCTATTGGTCGGCCATGTGGTGTAGGCAATACTCAAACCTTTTTGTGGATGAGCAGAGGTGAACTCTAGAGGTGATGGCGGTGCGTCTGTTGCCCACTACCGGCCATCCCAATGCTGATGTGGTGTTTCGCCCTGCGCCTGCCTGGGGGCGCAGTACTTCTTGATGAAAGCTCGATTGGTAGGGGGGGCCTGATGACCTTACTGGGGGCGACAGGCACTCCCTAGAACTAACAGAGACCCGTATTTAGAGCTGGCAACTCCAAGACCCTGTTGGCCTTCTTCGGGTCCACTAGGTGTCTTGCGGGCACAATCCCTGCAAACAATAGATGACATCAGAAATCAGTTGGGGGAGGTGCACACTTACCTATGCCACGACGACATGAACTTGCTGGGGGAAACGGGCGCCCTGTAGGGCCGACAGAGGCCCGTAACCAGAGCTGGAAACCCCAGGGCCCTGTTGGACTTCTTTAGGTCCACTGGGTGTCTTTGTGGGTGCGATCCCTGCAAACAATAGATGGTATCAGAAATCATTTGAACCATATGCATACTTACCCATGTCGGGACGACACAGACCAACTGATACTTTTGCAGGGGGAGATTGGCATTGCGGTTGCTGGGCAGAATGTTGCTAAGTAGCAATGTCATCTATATCTGTGTAAGAGTGGTCATGTTGGTGCGCATGATCCGCACTCGTCTTTTTGCAGCGGCACGGGTGAAATCTTGCCCCGATATGCATAGTAGCTGTGTGATAGCCTCCCTCTCTGGTTGTGCTCGCACAGTTGGCCCTCCTCCAATATCAGGGGGTGGCCCAGGAACCGTTAAAAGGAAACTACTGGTCCCTTAACCGGGAGTGCAAGTCTCGGTTAAGCATTTAAGGACAGAGGACCTTAAATTCTCTTAAGGTGCGGATGTGGAGCACATTGAAAATGAGGACACGTAGCCCTCTAAAGGTGAGGGCGTGCAGCCCTCTCAAGGCGAGGATGTGTAGTCCTCTAGAGGTGAGGGCGTGCAGCCTTTTGTTGGCGAGGACGTGTAGTCCTCTCAAGGTGAGGGCGTGCAGCTCTCTGTTGGCGAGGACATGTAGTCCTCTCAAGGTGAGGGCGTACAGCTCTCTGTTGACGAGGACGTGTAGTCCTCTAAAGGTGAGGGCGTGTAGCCCTATGAAGGTGAGGACATGCAGTCCTCTGATGGCGAGGGCGTGTAGCCCTCTGAAGGTGAGGACATGCAGTCCTCTAATGGCGAGGGCGTGTAGCCCTACGAAGGTGAGGACATGCAGTCCTCTAATGGCGAGGGCGTGTAGCCCTCTGAAGATGAGGACATGCGGTCCTCTGATGGCGAGGGCGTGTAGCCCTCTGAAGGTGAGGACATGCAGTCCTCTGATGGCGAGGGCGTGTAGCCCTCCGAAGGTGAGGACGTGTGGTCCTCTAAAGGTGAGGGCGTGTAGCCCTACGAAGGTGAGGACATGCAGTCCTCTGATGCCGAGGGCGTGTAGCCCTCTGAAGGTGAGGACGTGTGGTCCTCTAAAGGTAAGGGCGTGTAGCCCTACGAAGGTGAGGACATGCAGTCCTCTGATGGCGAGGGCGTGTAGCCCTCTGAAGGTGAGGGCGTGCAGCCCTCTGATGGTGAGGGTAACTAGTACCCAAGGGTTCACCCTTATGAGAAAGCAAGAGATCGACTCATCGAGAGGGTCGGTCATCCCAAATCCACACGACTGGATATTAGATGTAGGAAATCAATGCAATTAACATGATTTTTAGGGATGTAGATGCATGCAACCTTTGTCTTGAAATGTGGTAAATGCAGACTTCATATGAAACAATGCAATGTAATGGAAAGTTGTACAACGTTCATGACATTCTTTCCCTATTTTGTGATTTTGATTTTGATTTAATTTTTTTGGAAAACACAAATTGACTATCCTTTTGAAAGAGGTGATAATTCATGCAACCTCATCCTATCTTTTTGCAAATCTCTCCGGGAACTCCCTCAGAGTGTATGTTCTGTTTGATTTATTCACTTGACCGTTTTGGAGTGACGGGAATGGAGCCGTTTGATGTTTAATCAATCTATTGAAATCCTAGGGTTTATCCCCCCCCCTTTTTTTTTGTTGAAAACATCGATGGGTGAGAACTTTTGATCGGCCCCTATGTTCACTTGAGGCTCATGCACGGTGCCCCTTATTGCCCCAGTGTAAGGCTTTGAGGTACCAATCGTTGTCTTTCGTCATGACCTTGTAGGAGGGAACCTATTGGGTGAGAACTTCTAATCTGCCCCTAGGTTCACTTGAGGCTCATGCACGATGCCCCTCATTGCCCCAGTGTAAGGCTTTGAGGTACCAATCGTTGTCTTGTTTTCATAGCCTCGTAGTGAGGAAGAATGAAAGAAGCAGTTGATTCTTGCAAAAAGAATTTTTCCAAGGACGAGAAATAGTTGAAGGATTTTTTGATGGATTAAGTCAAATGACTCCTATGTAGAAGCAAGATGTTTTGATGTTTTGATGATGCCAAAGGATCAAGTACTTCCAAGTTTTATTCAAGACAAGAATCCAAGAATCCAAGAAAATCAAGATATATGATCAAGTTGATCTCTAGAATCTTAGGAAGAAGTTTCCAAATTGAAAAACAAACAAAAGGTTTGACCAAAGAATTCTATCATTTCAAATTGAGATTTGCTCTCTGGTAATCGATTACCAGTAGCTGAAAATGTTTATATTCAAATTTTTAAAACCTGTAATCGATTACACCAGTCTTGTAATTGATTACCAGAGGGGATTTTCAGAATATAATTCCCAGGAGTCACATCTATTCAAATGGTTTATGAACGTCCATCAAAGGTCTATTTATGTGACTTGGAAACACGAATTTAAAGAGAGTTTTCATTGCCCAAAAAAGTTTTATCCTCTCAAAAGATTAAGAGTTTTTCCAAATTGAAATGTCTTTATCCTCTCAAAAGATTCCTTGGTCAACCACTTGCATATTCAATAAAGAATTTTGATTGATCTTCATTGTACAATCTATCTCTTTTAAGAGAGATCTCTTCTTCTCTTCTTCTTATTTCTGGAAAGGGATTAAGAGACCGTGGGTCTCTTGTTGTAGAGGATTCCTGAACACAAGGGAAGGGTTGTCCCTGTGTGGTTCAGACTTTGTAAAAGGAGTTTTACAAAGAGAGTGGAAAATCTCAAGTGGGTTGCTTGAGGACTGGACGTAGGCGCGGGAAGTGGCCGAACCAGTATAAATCAAGTTTGCATTCCTCTCTTCCTTTAAACTTCTTTTATTTATTGCTATTTATCTTTTGCTTTAAAGAAGTTTATTTTGAATTGTCTTTTGAGTAATTCATGTTAAGGGTGCATTGTTAATCCAAAAAGAAAGAGTGATAGTTCAATTGGGGAATAGTCTTTGCATCTTAATTCAACCCCCCTTTTTCTTAAGGTAACTGAGGCCATTTGTCCAACATCCTATTCTTGATAACTCACTTCTCTCTAAAAAGACAAAATGAGGTCACATGAACGTCTATATTTTTACTTGAAAACACAGTCAATCAAATGCCTTTTTATTTTTTATTTTGAAACTTATTTTTTATTTTGAAACTTATTTGTTTTGGACTTTGCTCGTTGTTTTACGGCACCCCCACCAACGTGCAAGATGAGTAATCTCTGATTGAATGGTCTTGGAAGTCAACACTCAGGAGCGCAGGTTGCTTGAGCAAACAGACCAATGGCTTACACTCACATTCCGGTGGAAGTTGAATAAGCAAATATGTGTTCGTGAGAGGATGTCCATTTTATCCATATCATTTAGCATTGTAACTGTGGTTTATGGCATAAACTTGAAAATCCTGATGAGTCATAACAACAGCTTCCAGAATTGCCCCATGTATGGTGTTGCTTGTCAATGTTAGGATTCAACAAGCGATTCTCCTCAAATTTCAGCTAGCCCGTATCAATTAGACTTCACACTTTATGCTTCGGGGTCATACAATGCTCAATGGAATGCCCCGGGGCTCCTCCATGATAAGCACACGTTGCGCTCGAGTCGTATCCTCAGAAAAATGGAGGTTGAGGAACCTTGGTTGGGGTTATGGCTACCATTGAATTATTGAGTGGATATGGGATCAAGTTTAGCATATGACAACGGAATTTGGGGTGAACCCTACAAGCTTTTTGCTGCAAAATTCCTTTTTGTTGGTGTTTTTTGGTTTGTGCTAAAGGTGGTCTTCGTCATTGGAAGTGCGGTAGACAGACTTTGTGGTTGATTTAGGGATGGCCTTTGTGGATAACTGGGCGGTGGGTAAGGAGGAGGTTTGTTATTGGCTGAGTAATGACATTGTTGGGTTGGTGGGAAACTTGGCCGTTTAGGAATGGCAGTCACAGCATGGGTTTCTCCCTCTTTCTCACCTTCTTCATTTGCCCCAGTTTTCTCAGTCGTCCTAGTAGGATGATCAAATTTGCCTCTTTTCGGACCCACATCGATCCTTTCACTGGCGAAGACCAAATCCGGGAAGCTTTGAGGGTGCGCAGCCCACCACCTTTTCATAGTAGAGTATCGATAATGTGTCTACCATCACGATTATCGTCTCCCTTTCCATCATTGGGGGTACCACCTGGGCCGCCAGATCCCTCCACCTTTTGGGCGTGTTCTTTGAAAGATCCGTCCCCCTTTTTGCACATGTTCTGTAGTTGCATTCTATCCGAAACCATATCAAAATTGTACTGATACTGCCTAACAAAGGCAACCATTAGGTCCTTCCAAGAATGGACTCGGGAAGGTTCCAAGTTAGTGTACCAGGTAACAGCTACCCCAGTAAGACTTACATGGAAGGAATGTATCAGCAATTCCTCATCTTTTGCGTATTCCCCCATCTTCTGACAATACATCTTTAGATGGTTCTTGGGGCATGTAGTCCCCTTGTACTTGTCAAAGTCCAGCACCTTGAACTTGGGAGGGGTGATGATATTGGGTTCTAGGAACAACTCTTTTAGGTTAGCAAAGGCATAATCTTCACCTCCTTCAATGGCCGTGAGCCTTTCCTCTAAATGATCCAACTTTTCCATTTCTGCCATAGCACGAGGGTTTTTACTTGTTGTGGAACGTGAGGGTTGTGGTTGTGGATGATACTGAGGGCCCTCCAAAGTGTTTTGCAGGGGTACACCACCAACTGCTTACCCTTCAGCGGCATATCCGAGGCAAGGCTCGAAGTCGGCTAGATCGTGGTGGGGAATTTCATGCGTCTCCTCCATGGGTCGAGAGACATGTGCATGATCAGATTGAGGTTGTTGGCTCTTAATGAGTATGGGAGTGGAGTTATTGACATCCTCATTGGGAATGTACGCCACATTGGGTGGTGTATAGTTTGGGAGGCAAGCCATATGGCGGGAAGGCGTGCTTGTTTTGAATTTGCACATCATGGGGTCATCCGTACTTCCCAAATCTTTGCCTACCATATTTGAGGTTTGGATGATTCATTTGCTTGAGGCTAGATGGGAGCATCGGGTTCACCTTAGCGACAGCGCTAGTAGCGGCAACTATAACCGCATTGGCTTCCATTATCTTCTTCATGCTCATCATGGCCTCCATCATTGTGGCCATTTGCTCTTTCATGGCCTCCATCATTGTGGCCATTTGCTCTTTCATGGCCTCCATGTCGGCCTTCATCTTCTCTTGTACCTCCTCCGCTTTACTCATTACTCTAGCTCTAGCACGGGTTGGTAAGGGCACCGTAAAACATTTTTTTTTTATAACAATGATTAAGTTCTTTTTTTTTTCAAGGAAAGAATGCAATGAGCAATGCAACCAATGAACAACATGGATGTATGCGAATGATGCACAGTTGGTTGAATCAATTTAGATTTTCAACATGGTCCATGACATCTCCGTCAAGGTGAAACTGGAAGTAACAGGGACATCGACAGCCCTAAATGTGTTTGGCAGTAGACGAAGCAATGATGTAACACGATCCATCTTTTGCCCCAATTTTGCAAGATGGTTACTTCCATACTTCAACTTGACTTGATGAACTTTTTTTTCGAAAAAGCATGAGCTTGGTTCAACCCTATAATCCAGGGAATGGCAATTTTGATCGCCAATACTTCAACAACATTTCATAGGGATGAAAGACTCGGGAATATGCATACTATGCATAGAGAATGTAATTATGAAATTGAGATGCCCAAAGAAACATCTTTTCTTAGTTAACGATGCATTAGGTACCATGTTCACTCATTTTGTTTTTAAGTGAAACGGGTTTATGATCCCAACATGGTTGGCTCATGGTACCGAATATATGCAACCAAGAATGCATCATGAATTTTCATGCTTCTTTTTTTGTTTTTGTTTTGTAGAGGAAAATGCAAGGCTCACGCATGAGCAAACATGAAAACAAAAGGTATGCAGTTTGTAGAACAAAAAGTATGTTGAACGCATATGCATGATGATGCAATGACTCATGCAAAATGTGATGCTGGAATATGATAACGGACAAATGCAGGAACGATATGTTCATTATGGTGCCATGAAGAGATGCTTATGCATGCTAGAGATAAAATGCGGGAGTGATTTGATTCGCACTGATTTTTTGGAGTAAAAACGTGGGATAAACTCATTTTATTCAGAAAGTTATAACTAGTCAAGATTTGAGCGACAATACAAACTTCCTAGCGGTTTCTAATTATATAGGCCATTAAGTCTATCATATGCTGACAATAGCTGAGAAGTCCGTGGATCTCCTCGGGAGTGGAGTAGGTGTCCGCCATTTCTTTGGCCTTGGTTAGCAATCGGGGAAGTTCTTGACTCCCGCTCAAGGTAAGAGCAAATCGGTCCATCCACATGGTTGCCTCTTGGTGCAATGAATCAATTACCCTTTCCCTTGCTTCCCTTTCTGCTGATATCTTGGCGTACTCATCTTCTAGCCTTTGCTTGTGAGTCGCCGCTAGATTTAGCTTCTCTTTGCACTCATCGATGATGGCCCACATATTCCCTTCAGTCTCACTTTAACTGTTGGGACAAATTTCTTTTCGACCTAAGGCAAGCCTTTAGCTCGTCCTTCCAGATCATGCCTTTGACCCGTGATGATTCCTTTCACCTCTTCGGAGTTTGAGCTCACTATTGCTGCCTTATAAAGCCCCTCAAAACTTGTTTTGGTCGTGTTCTTCCTTTCGGGCCTTCTTGGTTTCTCATTCCAAGGCTTCATCGGTGGCCATATTGACGTCCCTTAGTTCATCATACTCTCTTCAGACTTTGATGGCTATGGACTTGAACTTCTCTTTGACTACCCGGGCTCTTTCAAGCTTTGCCTTTAGCGCTTGTACCTCATCACTTTCTTCCGAAGCTTTAACCTCATTGTCTCTCACAGTCTTTAGATTTGGGAGCCAATCCAATCCTTGTGTCCGGACTCTCAGCCACTTATGATAGCCGCCGATGATCCCATTACTGCTTCCCCTAAGCTCTCTGTCCTTTCTTCATGCCGCATCCCATGCCTTGTGAACTCCTTGGAGTACCCTTGCATTGTAGTCACTGAAACCCCGTGCGATGAAAGGCGTGATGCTTTCGTCTGATGGCACTCCTCTCATGGGGTAGCCATGCTGTCTTATGGTGAGGACGGGATTATAATTAATACAACCCCTATTCCCATCAAGGGAACATTTGGACATCCTTCGCATGAAGATAGAATCCTGATTCTTCCTTCCTTCTAGCGAGGGAACCAATTAACAGACGCCCCTCCATGCTAGCCAAGAGTTGGTCCCAATTCGCCTTTCCTTTTTCGACGCACGAGCGGTGACCTTGTAGCGGATAGACGGGCCTACCTTCTTGGAGAAAAAGGTGTGAAACCAGCCACACATAGAGAGCCAGTGCACAACAAACAATTCTTGCGCCACTCTTTACACATCCCCAGTCGGACGTGTCATACATGGCCAAAATGGCGACGACCGGGCTTTCCTTGCCATGATGAAAGGCGAGGAAAGCGTCAATCGCTGCTAGGTCCACTAACCCTTCCATATTTGGAAAGATGACACCTCCAAAGATCAAAAGCGCCAAGATGTCAATAAAAGAAGCCCATTCGCCTTGATTTTGCCAAGGCCTTTGCCCTTTCCTCCAAACACTTCCTTGGTACTCCGACTACTCCATTTCTGTTTTGCTTTACACGGTCCAACTCTTGTGCTGAGATTTTCACTACCTTGGCAACTCTTGTCGTGGAGGGATAGAACCCAGAGAAAAGATATGGCTTCCTTCCTCCCAGTGGGCATCCCAGGATTTCTTCAAACTCTTTCACAGTCGGCACTAGCTGGAAGTCCTCAAATGTGAAGCACCTTAGGGGCTGGTCATAATACTGGGAAAGGGATGAAATCGGTTCCATGGAGACTTCTACCCTAGCTAGGTCCCAAATCTTACCATAGGCTTTGCGGAAGGCTTGCCGTTGAAGTTGACCCATTAATTGCCCCAACTTTCGTAAACTGGTGATCTCTAAGCTCTTGATTTTGACTTGATAAAACCTCTTTTTAAGCGAAGGCTTTTGACTTGATCCCATATTTTACTAAAGTGAAACAAGATCTATTGCGAATCAAAACTCCGACATCTATCATGGGTGGAATGGATGAATGCACGAAGGAATGCATATGACACGGATGCAATTTATGAATACGGGAGCCCGGGAAATTGTCTCCTTCTTGGATACAACGTTTGGGCAGCGTGGCACCCAACGTATGTTTTTAAGAAGGCGACATGGACCCTCCGTTGGTTTGCTAAAGTGAGGGGATCAAAGACGAAACCCACGCATGATGCATATGCGAAAGGCACAACACGGGGATGTACACAGTACGACAATATTCACAAACAAATATAAGCAAGAGGGTATATGATACTTATGCATGGCAGTGTGAAAAATGGCACGCAGCGTGTTTGCTCCGTGCCCCTATTTAAGGGACCTATAAGGGAAAGAGCTAACTAGGCTTTTAGTGATAACCCCCAAGGTAGTCATATCTCTCTTGATGGTTTCTAGAGGTATCATCCCCTTCGAAGAACATACTGCAGCAGTAGGGACTACTAGCAACAATATGTTTTCAAAGAGAAAAACTCTAGATGAGGGTTCACTGTAATCAAGCAAGTCGGAGACCTAGCATGATCACGGATTCACCTCCACTCCTTATGTTCCCATGAACCCGGGTATAGTGCCCTTTTTCAACTCACAGTGTGTGCAAATAGTGTTGGTGTTTGCGTGCATCAAATGAATAAGTATTTACCTCATGCATACATTTTAAAACGCACTAAAAGCAACAAAGAGTTTATATACACAAGACCATAAAAAATAAAGGGAAACCAACAAAGGAGAAAGTCATGATAAAACATTTGCACAAGATTAAATGGCCTAACTCTCAAAAAACATTCCCCAGTGGAGTCGCCAACTGTCGCAACCTACCCTTCGGTGGGAGGGCGACGCGTGACTCGCGGGATGCGTGTTCCACGAAAGGAATACGCGCGGAGTCGCCACCAACGTTTATTTGAGGAAAACGTCGGAAAAAATGGAAAAGACGCGATCTACGAACTTTTAAGTGAAAGGTTCGGGAGTTGTATTTACGCACGGGGAAGGTATTAGCACCCCACACGTCCGTCCCAAGGGACGGCAGCCTTTAATCGAATGTGCAAACATGACTTTGATTTTTTATGTTCCCTTTTTATGTCTTTATATCCTTTATACCCTTTTTATATTTTTTCTCTTTTTGTGGTCGACAAGGGTGTTTCCCTTTGCTCCTACGTATTCCTCAATTGCGATGAGGAAATCAGACCTACGTAGTTCTTTTTTATCAAGTGATTCTTTTTTACTTAAAAGGTGATCATTTTAAGGCGTTGGACCTTGAAAATGATCCATTTTACTTAGTAAGAAATTGAAATGACAAACTTCAAAAACCTATTTTTGTGGACGAGCTTGACTAGGCGAGTTAATTTTAGCCTTAATTTCACTTTAGTTATTAGTCAATTCGATTAAGAATGAGAAATCCCAAAGAGAAAAAAACGTCCGATTGATTTTCTGCTTTATTTTACTAAAAGATGTTTTTTTGATTATTATATTATTTTTTACCTCTTTTTTTGATTTCCAACGTGGTTATGGCATGACCGAACGGTCGGAATTCATTTTAACCGAAGTTAACGGATAATACAATTCGAACGATCGGTGGAAATTTATTTTATTTTTAGGTTAAGCGAGAAATGACTTAAGTAAAATGGCTTAAGCACGTCAAGAGGGGGTATAAAAAGTAAATGAAACGAGAATAAAAATACACAAAACACAATGTGGACCACTACGGGTACATAGAATGAATCGAAGAGCTTGGTTCGAGGTACTTACCCGTTGAAGATCGAAGAACGATGAAGAACGAATGAAGAACGTCGAAGAACGGTTGAAACCTTTGCGAAATTCCTTACGGAAACGTTACGGAAACGTTTCGGAAGCGCCTCGGCTTAGATTTTCTTCACGAAAACAATTTTTCCAAGCAAATTCGAAAGAGAGAGAAGTGCCTAAGGGGCTGAACCCTTTTCTTCTTCACTTCCTCCCCTATTTATAGCAAAATAGGGGAGGTGCTTGCCGCCCAGCTCGCCCAGGCGAGCCAGGTTGCTTCCTCTAGAAGCAAGAGCCTTCTGGAGGAATCTTCTGGAGGGCCCAAGTGGGCCTGGTTGCTATTTGCACCCCCATTTTTGCTAAGTACACCCCCTGCCTTTTTTTGGTGATGCTTTTTTCATAAAGTTACGGAAACTTACAAATTTCGTAACGATACTTGTTTTCTTTCCGTAATGTTACGGAACCTTGCGGATTACATAATCATCCCCTTTTTGACTTACGGAATGTTACGGAACCTCACTTAATTATGCAACGATGCTTCCATTTGATTTCCGGTGTGTCACGGAAACTTACGGATTGTGCATCAATATATTTTTTTTGGTTTTCCGGCATGTCCTGGAATTTCACAAATTGCCTAATGATGGGTGCCAAGCACCTCACAAGGACCAAAGAAAGGTCGTATGTCATCAAGCAAAGGTCCCCGGACGAAATTAGGGTATGACAATAATTATGAAAAAACAAAAAGTTATAAATCTACATATCAACATCGGTTTTTTAAAAAACCGATGTTAACTGACACTAACAACATCAGTATTCATTTTTAACTTTCAAATAGTACTTTGACCACTGGATGCAAAGCGCCTTCAATCTCTTTGGTTCCAATGGTCTAGCATCAGTGAAATACTGCATGTTATAATAAAACATAAGTTAATAATATAATAACAATCGTAAAAAAAATGAAATTTGGTGAATTAAAAATTACCATTTCCTAATTATTCTTGAAATTTCCTAAGATTATAGTTGACATCCCGTGCATGACGTAATACCCATACTCAGTGCTTCCTTTTTGTCTATTACACTAAATACATTATGAAATTTAGATATTCAACATTAAGAACAAATTAGTCTACACAATACTAAAATATAAGTAGAAGCATATTGTTTAAATAACTTACTTTAACAACAATCCACCTAGCAGTAGGTTTGGATTTACTTTGTTGAGTATCATCAAGTCCTTTCAAAGCACTGCTGAATACAAACATTGATGCTTATTGTACAATTAAAATTTTGTTATTCTTGACTAATGCTAATGCAAATGTATTGAAAAACAAAACCTACATATTGACCTATTAATTATGCCTTTGAGGTAGTTGTCTGGCCTATTATGCAACGAACAAAACCAGGTGACAACATTTTCATTAGGCAAAATGACGACCATTGACATGGGTAAGTGTTTCATCCTAATTCCGAACCATAGACATGTCATGACTTGATTTTGCAAATCATTTCCTATCAAATCAAAGATTACATGTGTGATCATGGATCAATAGGACTTTTTCTTGGGATTTTTTTTTCTTTGTGGGAATTTTGGCTTTGAGTGTTCTTGGCCTTTTCCTTTTCTGTTTTTGTTTAGTGTGAGGCGAACAAGTCACCGACGCACGGGATTTTGGTTGGCAATCAAAGGGAGAGGACCACTTTAGGTCGTGGTTTCCTTTCTTTTCTTGTTTACTAGGTGACAATTCAGTATTGTTAAGATATTTTCTGGCCCAGAGACCTTTCTGCGTATTTCTTTTGTTTTCTTCCGATGTTTGATCGGGAATTTTCTTTCTTTTTCGCTTTCTCCCACTCTTTGATTGGGAATTTTCTTCTTTTTTCTTTTTCCCACTGTTTGATTGGGAATTTTCTTCCGAGGGCAAGGATTGACATTCTCAACCTGGGTCAAGATTTATGACAAGTTGGGATTTTGGCTCAAGGCTTGTGGAAAGGTTGGACATGATATATGTCAGGTTTTGGCCAGCAGTTTGGGGGTAAAGGGGACGTCTCACATTATTTCCATGGTACACATGCAACAATGATGATTAGGATATTTTATGCAAAATTGGTCATGCATGCACCTATGTGGACACTCAAGCATCAAGTTTTTATGGTCATGTGATGCTAGGGCTCAGGATTCATTTTCTCTATTTAAGTCAACCCGGTGTTTTCCAAAATATGTTCCGTTATCAATTCATGCATTCATCCGAGTCTATTTTGGGTGACAGAAAATTTTCACAGCATTTACCCTTCAGGTGTATACACATTTTTTTCCAAAAACTGGTTATGATCATTGAATTTTTCAAAGAAAAGTTGGAAGTTATCTCTTTTCAAAAGCATGTTGGTTTTTTTAGCTAGACAACTTATTATTATTATTTTTTCTTTTTTTTCTCTCTCTCTCCCCTTTTTTTTCTGAAAAGGTCGTGCGGACGAGGGCGCACACTACCTACTTACGTCTAACCACAAGGTAAACGAAAAGCGCACGAAATGGTAAGTCGCAAAAAAAACGGTGACGAAATAACTGAGCCATAACGCAAAATTTTGGCAGAAACAAAAACAATAATTGAAAACAATAATGTTAGTAGCAACATAGACAATAATAGAAAATAGTAATATTAGTAACAAAAGTACGGTGAACTTGGTCATGTGGCTCCGCTCCCTCCCAAGAAACCGAGCAGGTCAGTCATCTCTTCATCCATATGGGATTCATCTGCCTCACCGGGGGATCCTGCAGGCTCCTCCCCTGTCTGGGCCTCGGGCCAGTCTCTGGGCCATGTGACCTCAGCCCCAAACTACTCCAGAGTAGGGCATGCAAAAGGGGCGGAATCCTAGCGCTGCTGACTGAGGCTGAACCGGTAGAGACACTCATGTATCTGCACCTGCCCACGGTGGTTGGCCGCCTGCTGACGAACCAAATGCAGTAGATAACACTCCATGCCTAGTGACCCAACGGGATCGGCCTGCCGAGGTGGTGGCAGTGCGTCTGCGGCCTGATGTGCATCACCCTGCGCATGCCTAGGCATGCAGTACTTCTCGATGAAGGCCCGGGTGATCGGCGGTCGGATTACTTTACTGGGGGTGACGGGAACTCCGAAGGACTGGCAGAGGCCCGTGATCAGCGCCGGAAACCCCAGCGCCCTGTTGGACTTATCTAGGTCCAGAGGGTGCCTGGTAGGTGCCATATCTGCAAACAAATAAATGGCGTCAGCAATCACCTAGGCCACGTGGATGCTCATCCGTGTCAGGATGGCATACACCAACTGGCACTTAGGTAGAGGGAGATCGGAGTTGTGATCGCTAGGTAAGACATTGCTGAGCAGCAGTGTCATCCATGTCTGGGTCAAAGTGGTCATGCTAGTATGCATGATCCGCACCCGCCTCCCTGCGGCAGTCCGGGCGAAATCCTGCACCAGTGTGCACAATAGCTGGGGCAATGGCTCCTCATCGAACCCATCGGCTCTGTTCCTCCTCTGGCTGAACTCACACTACTGACCTTCCTCCAAATCTAGCGGGTCACCCAGGAACTGGTTGAGGGCATCTGCGTCAAAGGGAATCCACTGACCCCTCACCCCATGAACGCATGTCTCGCACTCCCTCCTCTGTGGGCCAAGCATTAGCATAGAACTCTAGGACTATCTCAGGGTCAAACTTAGCCATGGGAGTCACCAGCGACGTCCAACGTCTGCGAGCTATCTCCTCCTGAAAGTCCGTATACTCATCCTCCCTGAGCTGGACACGCCTCTCTCTGTGGAACGACCATCCTTTGATGGCCTCGAAGCGCTGCTGGTGCTCGGCGCTCCGGAAACGATGACTATCAAACTCGGGGTGGCACTGGACCCTTCTGCTGCGGCGTCTCTTCTAGACCTCTTCGTGGAGAGTTTCTTCGGAGCCATTTCCTGCAAAAATTTAGAAAGTTAGTTCAAGAAAACTTAATCAAAACGAAAGCCAGATCAAGCCAAACAACGTACCCTTTTTCCAACAAAGCATGAACATCCATATGAATTTGAAAGGAATGCTTACACGTTAATGTGCGGGTTCTCCTAGGATATTCATACATTTATACCTATCTTTCCTCGATGAACGACACCTACAAGATGCACCTACTTTTTTGCAAAAAATTCCTTACGCTATGTGTCAAACTATCCATACATATTTTCCAAGGCATTTTGCTACCTACCTACTCCATTTTTTTGCTATATGTTCACATTCATTCACATACATGTTCATACATTTGAGAGGCAACTTCATGTTATATATTCGCACATATTTACATCATTTGAAAACAATTTCATGTTGCACCTTCATTGGAAAAGCAATTTTTGTACTACTCATTCACATTCTTGAAAGGCAATTTCATTCATATGTTCCTATTTGAGAAGCATTTTCGTGCCATTTTCAACATATATGCACATTTGCAAAGCATTTAGCTACCTATTCAACATACACATGTACATGGTGAACACATTTTCACACATCTAGGTACAAAGAAAATCATGGTGCAGCCCAAACCAAGTGCTGGCCTAAGGGAAACCTCACCAACATGCTCTCACTTTCATGCCTTCTTGCATTTCAAAAACAAAGGCTTGGGTCCCTAGGCCTAAGTCATTTTTGGCATTTATCCTAACTTCGCAAGCTGTCCACATCCAAAAATGGCAATCATACATGCACAAACCCAATCTAAAGCAATTCACAAACTTATGCGCAAAACCATTGAGGCATTTCACCGAGCACTTGGTGGGCGCACTTTTGGGTACCAAAACAAGGGAATGGGGCAATGTGGCTTGCCCCATCATTTCAGAACACAACCTAGGCCTAAGGCCATCCCCTACAACCCCCAATTCAAAGAAACAAAGCATAAATTTGCCCCAAATTGTCTCACGGAATTGGTCAAATTATGTACCATTCAAAGCATAAAAGGCATCAATGGAAAGCTAGAAACCAAAGGGTAGTGCACTTACTTGTATGGAGTGACCAAAGACACTAAAATGGAAGCAAAAGCGCAAAAATGGTGGCCTAGGGGCGAAAATCTGCAAAACCCGTGGGTGCTGCGTTTTTGAATGAGGGAGGGAGTTTTGGGTGGAGAGAAACTCCCCCTCCCTCGTTTTTATGTTTCCAGGTGCAGGGGTGCTCGCCCAGGCGAGCTAACCTGTATTTTTTTTTGGAAGACACAGTATGCGCTCTCTATGGGTCGGCGTTCGCTTACTCGAACCCCTTAGGGTAGATTAGGCATCCGACATTACTTAAAGACACAACAGTAATAATATGGAATTTAAAGGATACTAGGCTGCCTCCCAGCTGCGCTTCCGCTTGTCCGAGCTGGCATGGGACGACGATCTATCGATCATGGCCTAGCCTCTACTTGCGTCCGTCCCTAAGTACCTGAAAGCAGGAAATGACATTGCGCAGCAAACTGTGGCCGCGTTACCGTTTACCTCGATTGTCTCTGCTTTGGATTGGCCCGGATTTGACCATTGCCTAAGACGATTCTGCTCCTGTCATAAGATAACAAATATGCATGGTATGCGTATGCATGAGCGTTTTCAAATGCAATAATCTTTTAGTGAAAGCTGGTCAGGTTCAGTTTTAATTAAGCGCTTGGGGCATCCCATGGACTGAGCGAAAAGGCTCAGGTTATCAAAACTGCACATGTTTAAACACAAAGTGAGGACTGAAACCTCAATCCATGTTCTTTCTTTTAAAAGACTGTGATGAGAAATTACAGAGACAGGAATCCCTGGGGGAAACCAAGAAGAACACAAAAATAAAAGAACATGCAGCGACTTCCTCAATTGCCCCAGATCTAAGCGTAGTATCGCTTGACAACATCGGAGTTCACGGGTGAAGGTAGCTCCTCGCCATCCATGTTGGTAAGCACCAGGGCCCCTCCGGAAAAGCCCTTTTACAACGAAAGGCCCTTCGTAGTTCGGGGCCCACTTCCCTCGATTGTCTTTACAGCTGGGACACTTTTTCAGCACAAGGTCCCCTCATGGAACTTGCGCAAGCGTACCTTCTTGTCGAAGCTTCTTCATCTTTGTTGATACAGCGCCCATGGCTCATGGCCGTCAAACGCTTACCTTCAATGAGTTGAGCTGTCGATAGCGTGTTTGAGCCCACTCTGATTCCTTTAATCCGGATTCTGCCAAGATCCTTAATGACGGGACTTCTACCTCAAACGGTACACAGCCTCCATTCCATATACCAATGAGAACGGTGTTGCCCCAGTTGACGTTCGCACTGAGTTCGGTAACCGTGTAAGCGAATGGGAGCATCTCGTGCCAATCTTGTATGACACGGTCATCTTCTGGATAATCTTTCTTGATATTCTTATTGGCTGCTTCCACGGCTCCGTTCATCTTTGGTCGGTAGGGCGTGGAATTGTGATGTGGATTTTAAACTCCTCGCACATTTCCCCCATCATCTTGTTATTCAGTTGGTGCCATTGTCCGTGATAATCTTCCTGGCAAACCATATCGGCAGATGATCTCCTCTTAATGAACCTGACCACCACACTCCTCGTGACATTGGTATAGAAGCGCTCGACCCACTTGGTGAAATAATCTATGCCACGAGATGAACGATGCCATTCGAGCCTTGGGCTCATGGCCCCATACATCTATTCCCCACATGGAAAAGGCCAAGGGCGGACAGACATTCAGAGGAGGGTGAGCATTGACATTGTCTGCGAATGTCTGGCATTTGTGACATTTCCTCACATGGAGACAACAATCACTTCCATGGTGAGCCAATAGTAACCTGCCTTAGATCTTTCCTAGCCATGCATGCCCATTGGCGTGCGTCCAAAGAGCCCTCATGGACCTCCCATCATGTTTTCGCTCCTTGGATCACGCACGCAGGAGAACCATGTCATGGTTTCTCTTATATAGTATGCTTCCGCTCATGAAGAAACCGGCCGCCAATCTCCTCAATGTCCTTTTGTCGTTGTCGGAAGCCTCCGGTGGGTACTCTTTGCTTTCAACGTATCGCTTGATATCGAAATACCAAGGCTTACCGTCCCGTTCCTCTTCCACCTGACAACAATGTGCGGGTTTGCCACGACACCAGAACTCAATGTAGGTAGGTCCCCGTGCGGTGTTAGCTGGAACATGGACGCCAAAGTGGCAAGCGCATCCGCCATTTGATTTTCCTCCGGGGAACGTGATGGAAGGAGATCTCATCAAAGGAATCAGCCAATTCCTTGATATAGGCTTGTAGGGTATCAGCTTGGGTCTCTAGTTTCCCATTCCCCTCTCAGCTGGTGAATCACCAGTGCTGAGTCCCGTACACCTTGAGTAGCTTGACATTGGAGTCAATTGCTGCCTGGACGGCCAGGGCACACGCTTCATACTCAGCCATGTTGTTGGTGCAGTCGAATCCCAGCCTGGCTGTGAAAGGTATACATTGATTGTCCGGAGAGACCAATACTGCCCCAACGCCATGGCCTAGAACGTTTGACGCTCCATCAAACCAACGTCCACTTGTCCCGTCCTTCGTCTAGTTTTTCCTCAAACAAGGCCATGATGTCCTCATCCGGGAACTCAGGATGCATGGGTGATAGTCGTTGAGAGGCTGTGAGCCAAATAATCTGCCAAGGCGCTTCCTTTTATCGCCTTTTGGGTGACGTAGACTATATCAAACTCGGATAGCAAACTTGCCACCGGGCGATCCGTCCTGTGAGAGCAGGCTTTTCAAAGATGTACTTAACCGGGTCCATCTTGGATATCAACCAGGTGGTATGGCTCAGCATGTATTGTCTTAGACGTGGGAGCCCAGACTAAAGCACAACACGTTCTTTCGAGCAGGAGTAATTCATTTCACAGGCCGTGAACTTCTTACTCAAGTAGTAGACACGCGCTCTTTCTTCCCGGACTCGTCATGTTGCCCCAGCATACACCCATTGACTCGTCCAAAATCGTCATATACAAGATGAGAGGCCTTCCGGTACGGGGCATAAGCACGGAGGGTTCATGAGCACTGTTTGATCCTTCCAAAGCCTCTTGACAATCCTCGTTCCAGCGGACGGTTGGTTTTTGCGTAAGAGTTTGAACAACGGCTCACAAATAGCGGTGAGCTGTGATATGAATCTGGCAATATAATTCAAACGCCCAGGAAACCTCGGACTTGCCTCTCGGTACGGGGTTCTGGCATCTCAAGGATGGCTTCACCTTTTCGGGGTCCACCTCTATCCCTTTCTGGCTTACGATGAAACCTAGCAATTTCCCTGATTGACCCCGAAGGTGCACTTAGCGGGGTTTAACCTCAATTGATATTTCCTAAGCCTTTCGAACAACTTCCGCAGGTTGACAAGGTGTTCCTCCTCGTCTTAGACTTGGCAATTATGTCGTCCACATAGACCTCGATTTCTCGGTGCATCATATCATGGAACAAAGCACCATAGCCCGTTGATAAGTTGCCCCGCATTCTTGAGTCCAAAGGACATCACCTTTAACAGAATGTCCCCACAGGGTGACGAAGGTAGTCTTTTCCATATCCTCGGCGCCATTTTTATCTGATTGTAACCGGAGAACCCATCCATGAAGGAAAACAAAGCGAAATTGGCCGTATTATCCACGAGGATATCGATGTGCGGCAGAGGAAAATTGTCCTTGGGACTGGCTCGATTCAGGTCCCGATAATCCACACACATTCGCACCTTCCCATCCTTCTTAGGGACTGGTACAATGTTGGCAACCCATTCTGGGTACCGAGCGACAGCCAAAAACCAGCGTCAAATTGTTTCTTTACCTCTTCTTTTATTTTCAAGGATGTCTCGGGCTTCATCCTCCTCAGCTTTTGTTTTACCGGGGAACACTCAGGATTTAGAGGTAATCAGTGTTGTACGATGTCAGAACTCAAACTGGGCATATCTTGGTATGATCAGGCAAAGATGTATTGGTAGTTCTTTAGCAGGGCCATCAATTCTTCACGGATGGGTGCAGTCATACCCGTGCCTATCTTTACTTCCTTTTTCCCACTGTCGGTCCCTAAGTCTACTAGTTCTGTCTCTACTTGATGAGGCCCCATCTCTTGGTCCTCCTGAGCGACTATCTTCTCCAACTCCGAGGGAAGTCCCACATCCTCGTCCTCTTCACTGTCCGTCTGACCCGCTTCTTGCTTGAAATCGATGGTCGGGTCCCAGGTATTAGTACCTTCGAGGGACTCGTCGTCGGATCTGGTGTTTTAAGCGTAAAAAAATAAACATGCAAATGAATGAGAATGGGTAGAGGCACAGGAACAGATGGAGAAAGATCTTTATATTTATAAATTCAAGAACAAAAGACATAATGCCTTAACAAAAGGAAACTCTAAAGCCTAGGCCCAACCATAGAGTTTAAAAGCCACAAAGGGTTACATTATGCTTATCACGTAAATGTCCGAGTGCTCCTACACTCGCCAATTTCCTAGTCGGAAACCAGGAGGGCATGGTCATTCCAAATCCAACCTACTCAGAGAGTCATCCTCGCATATCGCGATGACTTGGCCTTCATGTCCTAGACCCGCACCTATAAAGCTCCTACTTATGTGGCAGGGCGGGACCCCTTCGACTTGTCGACCCAATTGCGAACTTTGGCCTCTGCTCTTCCTTTCCACGACACTTTTCCTTATGTCCGCTTGCGTGGGTTTATAGCCTAATCCAAACTTCCCGCGGTTTCCTCTGGTGCTTACCAGGCTGGTTCTACCGCCGTTGTTCTTGCCTAAACCCATTTCAGTCTCGTAGCCATACCCCAACATTACCCGGGCCACCATCATAGTTGTATCAGACAGGCAAGGCTGCCCAGAGAGGGAATCTACGGAGGCAATGCTTACTACCTCAAAGGATTGGAAGGCTGTTTCCAATGACTCCTCCGCGGCTTCCACATATGGCATAAAGGACGAGCAACTTACCAAGACGTCCTCCTCCCCCGATACAATGACCAAACGCCCATCCACTACGAACTTCAGTTTTGGTGGAATGTAGAGGGAACGACTCCCACCGAGTGGATCCATGGGTGTCTCAAAAGACAGTTGTAAGCCGGGCTAATATCCATCACTTGGAGCGTAACCTGATAGGTATGAGGCCCTATCTACACAGGGAGGTCGATCTTTCCCCTCACCTCTCGGTGGCTGTCGTCGAAGGCACGGACCACCATGGAATTTGGCCTTAGATGGGATGTGTTAAATGGCAATTTCTCCAATGTGCTTTTGGACATTACGTTTAAACTGGAACCATTATCGATGAGTACCTTGGCCACAACGTGGTCCATGCATTTGACTAACACATGCAAAGCCCTGTTATGCCCTCTCCCCTCGGCGGGGATTCCTTCTTCAGCGAAGGCGAGATAGTTGTTGGTGGTGATGTTATTGACGAGTCCTCCAAAGCCTTCTATGGAGATGTCTTGGGCTACATGAGCTTCATTCAAAACCTTCACTAGCAAAGCCCGATGAGGCTCAGAGCTCATGAGCAGTTCCAAGAGACTCTAGCCGGGGTTTTATTGAGCTGCTCAATGACCTTGAACTCGCTTTGCTGAATAATGCGGAGGAACTCACCTGCCTCCTCTAGCGATACTTCTTTCTTTCCATAGCCATCCCATTTCCCCGAAAGACTTTTTACTGGAATATCCTCGTCCAGAGTAGGGATCACTTTGTCACTTTGTTCTTCCGCTACTTTCGCTTTCCCTTTAACGTTTGCGGGTGGTGTTGCCAGGTCGGGGGGTGCGAACATGTGACCACTGCAGGTTACGCCACTCAGCCCCGTGATATTGGTTACTTTGGTCGACAACGAGCTGATGTCGGTGGCTTCTTCCTTCCTTTCGCTGGGAGGCGCATACCTCCACGAAACTGGGTGGTTGTTTTTGTAGGGGAATGGAACAAGTCTAACTACTGAGGGGTACTGAGGTGTTTGGGGAGCTGCGTCTCTGGTGAAATATATCACCAAAGGTTTAGGCTTTTTAAGACCCTCCTCATTTATGAACTGCATGCATATGTACGGTTCTTAACCCCCCCCCCCCCCCTCATTGCCAATTTCCTAACGGCCTTGGTCTATTACCTGTTGCAACAGGTCTTCTACTGCTAAACATGCATCCATGTTATGTTGCCCGCCGGGATGCATCAAATAGGAATCTTCCTCGTGCCCACTGCGGGGAATTACGCCCCCCTTTTGTAGGGCCTCGTAGATAAACCTTCTGGGAGTCGTCACGTCTTTCAAAGGTTTAGACCTGCGCGGCCTATCCAACTCGACGACATTAACCGCTCCCCTTCCATGATTGGCAAGCGGGTTCGTCTTTACGTTGGGCTGGTCCTCTTGAAACGTCAGCCATTCGGCTTCTATCAAACTTTGGACCTTGCGTTTGAAAGCCATGCACTGTTCGATTGAGTGGCCCGGGGTTTTCCCATGGTATGCCCAGGTTGCGTCAGGGTTATACCACTTTGGGAAAGGAGGCTGATAAATCTTTCCGAGAGATATCATAGCCATCTGGTTGGCGATGAGGGATGGTAAGAGGTCTTCATACGTCATGGGGATCGGGGTGAAGTCTTGGATTGGCCTTGGAGGAAAGTTCCTTACCGCGTTGGAACTGGCCCCAAAGTGGGCATTGCCAGCCGGGCGAGTTGGGGTTGGAGCCGTAGCTTGAGGGGTCTCCCTCTGGATGGGCACAGGCACCCTAGCTTGTACGGGTGCCGAGTTGGACGGGTCCCCGGCGTGAGCTGAGAAGCTTGGGTGATGTTGTGCGTACTGATCGGTACCATGAGAGGTCTGCGGTGGTTTGGGTATCTCCTTCCTTCCTTTTTGCCCCAGTTGCTCCGATCCTCCTAGTGTTGGTATTTGTGGAGGAGACGTGATGCAATCCTACCCCGCAAGGGCATTGGATAGAAAACTCCAAGTAGATTGGGCCAGAGATGCAAGAGAAGGCCCTAGGGTTCTTATGAGCCTTAGGGTAGATTTTGGGTCCATGGGCTAAGTACGAGCCCACTTATCTTTGTAAATATTAGATTAAGGTTTCATTATTTTTGGGCCTTGTATTTAGGGCTCCATAATGTAGATAGGGTACCCTAGAAATATAGGATTTTTCAGCCCTTGTATTTTAGGACACCTAGACTAGTTTTTGTATTAGGGGTAGTTTTGTAATTTCACATGCACTAAGTGGATATTTGATGTGTGTGGTTGGAAATAAATTTAATTGAATTGGTAGAAGCCCAATCCAATTAAATTTTAGAGGGGGAGGTGAGCATTTGCTTACTACACCCCATTGCCACATCATATAGTCACACTTTGTGCATGTCCTTCATGCTTTTCATGCCTCATGACACCTAAGCACACTTAGTGGAGAATCTTGGAATTGATCTTGGATTAGTGGGCTGAACCATAACTAAAATTCACTAATCATAATTAGTGAAATTCTGGCTCCAAAGTTTGGCTCCACAAATTCAATTTCAAATTCAAGTGAAATTTGAATTTCCCTCCAATTTTGTGTGACACTTAGGCTATAAATAGAGGTCATGTGTGTGCATTTTTTTCAACTTTAATCATTTGAATATTAAACTTCAGATTTCAAAGCTCATTTAGAGCACAAAATTTCTTGTTCTTCTCTCCCTCTCCCCTCATTCATCTCCTTTTTCCTCCAAGCTCTTATCCATGGCCTCCTATGGTGGTGAGCTTCTTCTAGACTCATCTTCTCCTTGAAGTGGCGTCTCCTCTCTCTCTTCCTTCTCCATTCTGCTGCCATTCATCCTCCAAGGAGCAAAGGAATCCATTGATGAAGAAGATCCTAGGCCTACAAGCTCCAATGGAGCTTACATCAAGACGTAATCGAACTTCCCTCTCTTCAAACCCACTTCGTTTCTTTCCCCGGCGAATACCAAGTCTACGAAGCTGGAGGGCATGTAGCCCACTAATTTCTCGTAGTAAAACACCGGCAAGGTGTCTACCATCATGGTAATCATTTTCCCTTTCGACCATGGGAGGGGCCACTTGGGCTGTGAGGTCTCTCCAACGCTGAGCGTACTCCTTAAAGGGCGCGCTTTCCTTTTTAACCATGTTCTGCAACTGAGTCCGATCGGGGGCCATATCAGAATTGTACTGATATTGCCTAAGGAAGGCAGTAATCAGATCCTTCCAAGTGCGGATGCGGGAAGCTTCTAGATTAGTGTACCAGACGATCGCAGCTCCAGCCAAGCTATCTTGGAAAAAGTGCATCAACAACTTTTCATCCCTAGAATGTGCTCCCATCTTGCGACAATACATCTTGAGATCGTTCTTAGGACAAGTCGTCCCTTTGTACCTGTCAAAATCAGGTACCTTGAATATTGGGGGGATGACGACGTCCGATACTAAGCAAAGATCTGCCATGTCTGCGAACGGATAGTCGCCAAAGCCTTCAACGGCTCTCAATCTCTCTTCGATGAGATCGAGTTTCCTTTTTTCTTCCGCTGCCGGGGGTGGTCCTTTTGCGGACAAGAATATTGGCTATGCTGGGAGGCTTCGAGGTTCTCCCGTGAGGTTAGGATGAGGTAGCGTGTTGGGTGCCGGCCCCTCTACGGAGACCGGGGGGTAGAAATCGATGTCTCCTAGGGCATACTCTCTACAATCCTCGTGAACCTCGTCGGACTATCGAAGAGGCTCCCCTTCAAGGATGAGGGAAGGGACATGATTCGCGTCATCACGCATGACTGGTGGCATGTAATTAGGTGGTAATCCATAAGGGTAAGCCACTCAGTTGTATCCTAGATGGGGGTTGCTGAGGTGCCCGAGTGTGCTTCTTTCTCATCCTACCACGTTTAGGAGAGGATGATGCGCGGTAGCTAGGAGAGTTGGGTTTGCTTCGACAGCCGAACTAACAGCGGCAGAGATGGCCACGTTATTCTCCATAAGTTGCCTCATTCCTAGCATGGCATCCATCATGGAAGCCATTTGCTCTTTTAGAGCCGACATGTCGGCTTTCATCTGTTCATGTATCTCCTCTTGGTCACCCATCGTCCTAGATTTGGATCTGGTGCGATAGGGATGCCTTGGGGCACGTTTAGTTATGGCATTTTTCCTAAAAAAATCCAAATGTGAGGAGTACGTAAAGAAAAATGAATGCATGCTAGAGATAAATGCGGGAGTGATTTGATTCACACTAAGATTTTTTTGAAAAAAACATGGGATAAACTAATTTTATTCAGAAA
>NC_016090.4:18957863-18968205 GCF_000004515.6 Glycine max | reverse complement strand
GATTTAAGCGAACGAGTGCATGGGGTACACCTTAGACGGGCTTCTCTGTCTCGCATAAACGCTGCGACAAGTTTCTCTTGGACCTTAGGCAAACCTTTAGCTCATCCTTCAAGATCAAACTGTCTACTTGTGATTGGCCCCTTTCCTCTCTCCGAAGCTTAAGCTCGCTGTTACTGCCCCACAGAGCCCCTCAGAATTTGTTTCGGCCGTGTTCTTTCCTACAAGCCCTTTTGGTCTCTTGTTCCAAGGCCTTGGTGGTAGCTGTATTTACGTCTCTCAGTTTGGCATTCTCCTTTCGGATCTTAAGAGCTGCTGATTTGAACCGTTCTTTGACTGATTGGGCTTGCTCGAGTTCTGCCCTAAGGGCCTGCACCTCTTCATCTTCCTCTAGTGCCTCAACTTCCACCCCTTTAGTGGTTCTCAAACTCGGAGCCAATCCAAACCTTGCATGTGGGCTTTCAACCACTTACGGTAGCCGCCGATGGGCCCATTGTTACTGCCTCTGAGTTCCTTGTCCTTCTTTTGCACCATCTCCCACGCCTTGCGGACCTTTTGAAGCGCCTTCACGTTGGTGTTATTGAAACCCCGTGCAATAGTAGGTGCGAGCTCTTCCTCTAGTGGTGCCCCTCTCATAGGGCAGCCAAGTTGTCTTATAGCAAGAATGGGATTGTAACTGATGCAACCCCTTGTCTCTATCAAGGGAACATTTGGAAATCGTCTGCATGAAATAAGAACCCCGGTTCTTCCTTCTTTCCAACGAGGGAACCAGTTGACAGATGCTCTTTCTTTGCTTGCTAAGAGTCAGTCCCAATTTGCCCCTATTTTCTCTGTGCATGAATGGTGGCTTTCTAGCGGGCAAGCATGCCTCACCTCTTGGTGAAAAAGGTGCGAAACCAACCATAAATAGAGCGCTGGAGTATAGCAAACAATCCTTGCACTGCTCTTCTCACATCTTCGGTCGAAGGTGTCATATAGATCGGCTAATATAGCGACAACTGGGTTTTCCTTGTGGTTGTGATAGGCGAGAAAAGCGTCGATCGCTGCTAGGTCCACCAACCCATCCACATTTGGAAAGAGGACTCCTCCAAAGATCAAAAGTGCAAGGATGTCTATGAACGGGGCCCATTCACCTCTACCTGCCAAGATTCTTGCCTTTGCCTCCAAACATCTTCTCGGTACTCCAACCACCCCACTTTTTACTTGCTTTCTGTGGTCTAATTCCTGTGCCGAGATTTGGACTATCTTAGAAATTCTAGCTAAAGAGGGATAAAATCTTGAGAAGAGGTATGGTTTCCTTCCCCCTAGAGGGCATCCTAGGATCTCTTCAAATTATTCCACCATGGGTGAAAGCTGGAAGTCCCCAAAAGTGAAGCACCTCAACGGCTGGTCATAATACTGGGCGAGGGAGGCAATGGCCTCTGTGGAGACTTCTACCATGGCTAGGTCCCAGATTTTACCGTAAGCTTTGCGAAACGCTTGTCGCTGGAGCTGACCCATCAACTGCCCTAACTCTTTTAGACTAGTGATTCCTAGGCTCTTGACCTTCACTTGGTAGAACCTCTTTTTAAGCGAAGGCGCTTGACTCGATCCCATGTTTTACTAAAGTGAAACAAAACCCAGTGTGAATCAAAACTCCAACATCTATCATGGGTGGAATGGATGAATGCATGAAGAAATGCATATGACACAGATGCAATTTTTGAATACGGGAGCCCGAAAATTGTCCCCTTCTTAGATACAACATTTGGGCAACATGGCGCCCGACGTATGTATTTAAGAAGGCGACACGGACCCTCCGTCGGTTTGACAAAGTGAGGGGATCAAGACGGAATCCGTGCATGATGCATATGCGAAAGGCACAACACGGGGATGTACATAGTACGACAATATCCACAAACAAATATAGGCAAAGGCGTACATGACATTTAGGACTACATGCATGGCAATGTTAAAAATGGCACGCAGCGTGTTTGCTCCGTGCCCCTATTTTAGGGACCTACACGGAAGGAAACTAAAAGGGCTTTTAGTGATAATTCCCAAGGTGGTCATATCTCTCTTGATGGTCTCTAGAGGTATCATCCCCTTCGAAGAACATATTGCGACAGTAAGGACTACTAGCAACAATATGTTATCAAGTCATCGTGATATGCGAGGATGACTCTCTGAGTTGGTTGGATTTGGTACGACCATGCCCTCCTGGTTTCCGACTAGGAAATTGGCGAGTGGAGGAGCACTCGGACATTTACGTGATAAGCATAATGTAACCCTTTGTGGCTTTTAAACTCTACGGTTGGGCCTAGGCTTTAGAGTTTCCTTTTGTTAAGGCATTATGTCTTTTGTTCTTGAATTTATAAATATAAAGATCTTTCTCCATCTGTTCCTGCGCCTCTACCCATTCTCATTCATTTGCATGTTTATTTTTTATGCTTAAAACACCAGATCCGACGACGAGTCCCTCGAAGGTACTAATACCTAGGACCCGACCATCGATTTCAAGCAAGAAGCGGGTCAGACGGACAGTGAAGAGGACGAGGATGTGGGACTTCCCTCGGAGTTGGAGAAGATAGTCGCTCAGGAGGACCAAGAGATGGGGCCTCATCAAGTAGAGACAGAACTAGTAGACTTAGGGACCGGCAGTGGGAAAAAGGAAGTAAAGATAGGCACGGGTATGACCGCACCCATCCGTGAAGAATTGGTGGCCCTGCTAAAGAACTACCAATACATCTTTGCCTGATCATACCAAGATATGCCCGGTTTGAGTTCTGACATCGTACAACACTGATTACCTCTAAATCCTGAGTGTTCCCCGATAAAACAAAAGCTGAGGAGGATGAAGAGAAAAACTCTAGATGAGGGTTCACTGTTATCAAGCAAGTCGGAGACCTAGCATGACCATAGATTCACCTCCACTCCTTATATTCCCACGGACCCGGGTATAGGGACCTTTTTAAACTCACCGTGTGTGCAAATAGTGTCGGTGTTTGTGTGCATCAAATGAATAAATATCTACCTCATGCACACATTTTAAAAAAAAACACTAAAAACATCAAAAGAGCTTATATATACAAGAACATAAGGAAAAAGACAAAGAAAAGAACAAAAGGGAAGTCATGGTTAGGAAAGCACATTGACTGATTGGCCTAACGTTCTAAAAAAATCCCCAGTGGAGTCGCCAACTGTCGCAACCTACCCTTCGGCGGGAGGGCGACACGAGGCTCACGGGTGCATCTTCCAAGAAAGGAAAATGCGCGGAGTCGCCACCAATGTTTATTCGAGGAAAATGTCGGAAAAACCAGAAAAGACGTGGTCTACGAACTTTAAGTGTGAAAGGTTTGGGAGTTGTATTTATGCACGGGGAAGGTATTAACACCCCACACGTCCGTCACAAAGGACGGCAACCTTTAATTGAGTGTGCAAAGATGACTTCAATTTGTTTTATTTTCCCTTTTACGTTTTCATGTCTTTTTATGCCTTTTGTATTTTTTATCTTTTTGTGGTCGACAAGGGTGTTTCCCTTGCTCATACGTATTCCTTAATTGTGATAAAGAAATCAGACCTACGCAGTTCTTTGAGAATGAAACGTTGGTTAAGTTGTTTTTATCTTTTTTGCAAGATATATTTTGATTTGAACAAAAGGCCATTTAAGGCGTTGGACCATTAAACGATCTTTTGACTTTTTGAAAGGAGAGAAAAAATTAGGGCATTGGCCCCTTAATGATCTCTTGGTTTTTTTAAAGAGGTGACAAAGTTATATCTACGTTTGATAAAAGCAAAGAAGACCATTTCAAGGCGTTGGACCTCAAAATGGTTTTTTTGGTGATGACAAAAAGCTTGATTTGTGAGTTGATTTTAGCCTTAGTTTCACCTTGCTTATTAGTCAATTTGATTAAGAAAGAAAATCCCAAAGGAAAATGTCCGATTAACCTTTTTTGATTATTTTATTTACAAATATTTTATTATTATTATATTATTATTTTGCCTCTTTTTGGTTTTAAACGTGGTTACGGCGTGAAAGATCGGTCGGATTTTATTCTAACAGAGATTAAAAGATATTACAACTCAAATGATCAGTGGAAATTTATTTTATTTTTTATTAGGTGAGAAAATGACTTAAATAAATGATTAAAGCACGTCAAAAGGGGGTACAGAAAGCAAATGAAATAAAAACAAAAATACGCTAAACAAGTGGGGACCACTAAGGGCACATAGAATGAATTGAAAGGTTTGATTTCGGGAACTTACCGGTTGAAGACAGAAGAACGACAAAGAACGAATAAAGAACAATGAAGAACGGTGGAAAATCTTCACGAAATCGCCCACGGAAACGTCTCGGAAGCGTTACGGAAGCGCCTCGGCTTGGATTTTCTTCACGGAAACAATTTTTTTCACTAATTTTAAGTGAATCTCAGATACCAGGAGCATTGAACGAATTTGTTCTGCCCTCCTTCCCCTATTTATAGGGGAAAAGAGGGAGGTGGTTGCCACCCAGCTCGCCCAGGCGAGCTGGGTTGCTTCCACCAGAAGGCACTGCCTTCTGTTGGAACATCCTGGAAGGCCCAAGTGGGCCTGATTGCTATTTGCACACCCCTGTTTACAAAATACACCCCCCTTTGCCTTTTTTGCTGAAATCTTTTTCTGTAACGTTACGAAACTTTCCAAATTACGTAACGATACTTGTTTTCTTTCCGTAATGCCACGAAACTTTACGGACTATGCAACAATCCCTTCTTTGACTTCTAGAATGTTGCGGAACTTTACGGATTGCGCAACAATGCTTCCTTTCGACTTCCGGCATGTCACAGAACCCCACGGATTGCCTAACGATGGGTGTTAAGTACCTCGAAGCGGTCAAGCGAGGGTCGCATGCTATCAAACAATGGTCCCCGGACGAAATTAGGGTATGACAATCTCATATTAACATAATCATCAACGACAACAACAACTCATGTTAACATAATCATCAATAGCAACATCATCTCATATGAATATTATCATAAACACCAATGTCACCTCATATCCATTAATGTCATCAATAGAAATATCATTAGTAAGTCACACTCCGCATATACATATACAGTTCATGCCTAAGATTCACACTCCCCATGTCTCCAGACAACACAAGTCTAAAAGAAACATAAATGTTATTCATCAATAATAGATACATCGCATCCCATTAGTCAAAAACATTGTTTTCTTGAAAACCAGCATGCAACACGGACAGGCATACATCCCCATAGTTAGGTTCCCTGACCTCAACTATGGTATTAAAAACTATAAACAATAATAAACTCCCCTCACCTATCATGTGCTCTACGCCAGTTTCTCTTTGCGCCGCTCAGAGACCTCTCTCGTTCACGTTCGTTAGTCCAAAAGCAAGGTTCTACATACCAAATTGAAGGAAATTTAGTATAGATTTCAGAAACAAGGTTAATGACAACATTTGGAGTCAAATGCCCCTGTCAAAACATTAAGGGCTGAGGGGTGTTTCGGATTCTACTAAAAGGAGACATCATTTTAAAATTCCCATCACGCCAATGTGACCGGGGTTTAGTGAAGGTCACGAAAATAACATGAATGTTATAAAAAGATAAATTTTGCAATGTCTCATTCTCAAGGGTTTTTCAAAGGAAGTGTAAAAAGACCCTATTATAGTACCCAAAACACAAGAGGCACTAAGAGAAACTCAAACTAACTAAGAGAAAGGCTTAGAAGTAAAGATTACCTCAGAGAAGCTTTGAAATGGAGGATTGGGGGAATTTTCTCCACCGAATCCTTGAGGAGGATTCTAAGGATTCCACTTTGATTAAAATGTTCCTCTTGGTGTGGGGGTTCGACGACAAGCAACGGCAGCTCATGGCAACCACTAATGGTCATGGATGGTGGAGAAGGAGGTGTTAGGGTTTGGGTGGCGTTTGGAGGGGAGGAGAGAGTGAAAATTGTGTTTTTCACACTGAAGAACATATTTATAATCTGCAGAAGTCCACTTTTTGCGCTTAGCATGACAATTTGCACTTAGCACAGCTCCCTCTACACTAGGTCTCGCTCAGCGCAATTCCCTCTCAGGTTGGAATTGTGCTTAGTGCGCCCTTGGCGCTTAGGGAGACATTTTTGTTTATTTTCAAAATCCCAATGGTCAGACTGTGGAAGAATGTCTTAGGAAGCTCTAGGAAAAATCTGAAGATGATCCAACGGTTAAAGAATCCAGGAATCATGATTTTATTGAAATAGGTTGCATAAATTTTGAAATCTCATAATTTCAACTTAGCTCAACAAAACTCCACATAACTCAACATCCACATCAAGAAATTCACACATGACTAATTCAACTCATATCTCAACTCATTCAAGTCAACCATATAGTCAAATAACAAGATAAATACAATTAAACATCGATTTATAACTAGTAATATTTCAGAGTGTTACAACTCTCCCATCCTTTTAGAAATTTCATCCTTGAAATTTATCTAACTCAAACAAGGATGGAAAGGTTGCTCGCATCTGACTCTCTAATTCCCACATGGCATCTTTTCCTAATGCACCTCCCCAGATCACCTTGACCAAAGGAATATCCTTCCCTCTAAGGTGCTTTGTTCGTCTATCCTCGATCCTCAAAGGCAATGTTTCATATGTCAAGTTCTCCTTCACTTGTACGTCATCCAATTTGATCACATGAGATGGATCATGTATATACTTACGGAGTTGAGACACATGAAGGACATTGTGAAGATTAGAAAGAGAGGGGGCTAATGCAATTTAGTATGCCACAGGACCGACTCTTTTAAGAATTTGGAAAGGACTGATAAAGCGAGGTGTGAGTTTTTGGGATTTCAATGCTCGACCAACCCCAGTCCATGGAATGACTCTCAAGAATACATGATCACCAACCTTGAATTCTAAGTCTTTTCTCCTTTTATCCTGATAACTTTTATGCCTACTCTGAGCAGTCCTCATCCTTTCTTGGATCAACTTGACCTTCTCGGTGGTTTGTTGTACCACTTCAGGTCCTAAGGTGAGGTCTTCTCCAGGCTCTAGCCAACATAGGGGTGTCCTACACCTTCTACCATACAAAGCTTCATAGGGAGCCATGCCAATCATAGAGTGAAAACTATTGTTATAAGTGAACTCTATCAAAGCCAGAAAACTCTCCCAACTCCTTTTTTGCTATAAGACACACGCCCTCAAAAGGTCCTCCATTGACTGAATGGCCCATTCAGTTTGGTCATTAGTCTGAGGATGGTAGGCTGAACTTAGTCTAAGCTTGGTCCCCAATGCTCTGTTCAGGCTCTCCCAAAATCTAGAAGTAAACCTAGGATCTCTATCAGACACTATGCTAGACGGCACACCGTGTAATCTGACAATCTCACTAATATACAGGGAGGTCAACTTCTCCAAGGAAAATCTGATATTAATAGGAATACAGTGAGTAGACATGGTTAGTCTGTCAACAATAACCCAGATAGAATCTAAACCTCTGGGGGTTCTAGGTAGTCCTACAACAAAATCCAAGGAAATACTGCCCCACTTCCATTGGGGTATCTCCAAGGGTTGTAACTTCCCTGAAGGTCTCTGTAACAAATGCAACAGCAAGAGGCAATGAAGGAGGAATAAATGGGAACCAAATAGAGGGACACGTGGCAGAATTAGGAGGAGAGAGGTGTAGCACAAGACTCAAAATAACCAACTCCAAGCTAGCCGAGTATGTGTGGTCCCGGAAGTAGAATAAATAGCAAAACATGGGAGTGAGTGAGGCATGGAATTTGGGTGATGTCATTCTCCTTCTCCTTTGGAAATTTGTTCTTCTTTTTTCTATCATCCATTTCTGCCATTGTTGTCTCTGTAATTGCAGGATTTCATTGAGATCCTTGCTTTTCAGTAATAAAATTCTATGTTCCTTCCTTGCATTTTTTGGTACGACTATTACATTGATGCTTTCATTCTACAATGGCTGATAATACACGTTTGAAAGAGCTTTCTACGAACATGTCTAGGGTTTTGGAAATGCTGGAGGCTGATCGGAAAGACAACAAAGCTCGATTTGAGTCCATTGAAGTTGTGGTAGAGTCATTATTGAAACAAAATTCTGGTTCCGGTGAGAACCACAATTTGCCACATCCACCGTTCCAGGTGCGTAATGTAAAGCTCGATTTTCCTCGTTTCGATGGATCTAAAGTGCTCCAGTGGATTTTCAAGGCGGAGCATTTTTTTAACTACTACAATACTCTAGACCCTCAGCATCTCATGATTGCTACAATTCACATAGAGAAAGAGGTAGTTCCTTGGTTTCAAATGACTAATAGAGCTACACCTTTTCAGTCTTGGATTGAATTTACTCGTGCCTTAGAACTGGAATTCGGTCCATCCCCTTTTGAATGTACTAGATCTCAGTTGTTTAAGCTGTCACAAGTAGGGTCTGTGCATGATTATTATACACAATTCACTACTTTTGCAAATCGAGTACAGGGTGTTACTAGTGAGGCTCTGATTGATTGTTTTATTGGAGGACTCAAACCTGATATTCAATGTGATGAAATAGCCCAATCTCCTGCCACCTTACTTTGTTGTGTCTCATTGGCCAAGTTATTTGAAGAAAAATATTTACCTAAACACAAACCATTCCAAAATTCGTACCCAAATCGTGCCCAAAACACAAGCCTAAACACAAACCTACCCTCTTCCTAGTCCGTCAAATCCACAAGCCTACCTCCCTTACTTCCTACTCCTATAAATTACAATTCAAATGCCCAAAAATCTGGAAATATAAAAAGAATGTCACCATCTGAGATGCAGATTCGTAGAGAGAAAGGTATGTGTTACACTTGTGATGAAAAGTCCACTTCTTCCCATAGGTGTCCTAACAGGCAATACTTACTGTTACAAATGGATGATGATGACAATGATGAGTTGCAACCAGATCCTTCTCCTGGGAATGAAGAAGCATTGGGAAGCTTGAGCTTGGACCATCATTTATCTTACAATGCACTGAAAGGTTCCTCAGGTTTAGGAACTATGAAGTTTAGTGGTACAATTAATGGCATGGCACTACAGATATTACTTGATAATGGTAGCTCAGATAATTTTTTACAGCCTCAAATTGCTAAGTGTTTGAAACTTCCAATTGAACTTGCTCCAAATTTCCAAGTCTTAGTTGGAAATGGGCATTCATTAGTTGTTGAAGGTTTGGTGAAGCAGCTGAAAGTCATGGTTCAAGGTCATCCCCTCCAATTGCCAGGGTATCTCCTTCCAATCTCTGGTGTTGATTTGTTCCTTAGAGCCACATGGCTTGCCACATTGGGTCCCTACGTTTTGGATTATAGCAAACTTACCTTGAAATTTTACAAGGACAACTAGTTTGTAACACTACATAGTGATCAACCATAATTACCTAGCCCTGCTCAATTTCATCATCTAAGGAGAATGCACAATACTCATGCTATAGCTAAAGTCTTTACATTGCAGTACAAATAGGAGGATGTGCCTCAGGATAAATGGCTCGATTTACCTGAGAACATGGAGCCAGAATTGGTAATGTTACTGCACAATTACAAAAGTATCTTTAATGTCCTTACTGAATTACCTCCTTCAAGAACTCATAATTATTCCATTCCCCTGATCAAAGATGCCAAACCTGTGAAAGTGAGGCCTTATAGATATCCTCATAGTCAAAAATAGTAGATTGAAACTATGGTGCAAGAAATGCTTGCTACATGCATTATCACTCCTAGCACAAGTCCATTTTCTTCACCTATTATTTTGGTCAAGAAAAAGGATGGAACATGGAGATTTTTTATAGATTATAGAGCCCTAAATGCCATCACTATTAAGGACAACTTTCCAATTCCCACCGTGGATGAACTCGTTGATGAGTTATATGGCTCTAACTATTTTTTCAAACTTGACCTGAGATTAGGTTATCATCAAATACTTGTTGTTGAGGAGGAAAGACACAAAAATGCTTTTAGAACTCACTAGGGACACTACGAATGGCTGGTCATGCCATTTGGGCTTACTAATGCCCCAGCCACTTTCCAAAGCCTCATGAATGATGTTTGCAAAGATTAGCTTAGAAAATTTGTTTTGGTTTTCTTTGATGACATATTGGTATATAGCACTACTTGGAAAGAGCATCTATCACACTTGAAGCTAGTTCTTCAATTGCTGCAACAAAATCAGTTGTATGCCAAAGTATCCAAATGTTCATTTGGATTATAGTAGGTGGATTACCTGGGACATACAGTTTCAGGTCAAGGATTCGCAATGGATAAAGATAAGGTACAAGTAGTGTTACAATGGCCAACACCTATTACTATCAAACAATTGAGAGGGTTCATTGACTCACTGGATA
>NC_016090.4:18955556-18957763 GCF_000004515.6 Glycine max | reverse complement strand
ACAGAGCTACTTAAGAAAGATAACTTTATATGGGAAGTTGAAACAGATGAAGCTTTCACCAAGCTCAAAAAGGCCATCACACAGGCTCTATTTTTGGCTTTACCAGATTTTTCACAGCCATTCACCTTAGAAATGGATGCTTCTGGAATTGGTGTAGGTGCTATTTTGAGTCAAATGCACCATCCTATTGCTTATTTTTTGAAAAAAATTGACTAAGAATGTGAAAACAGTCAGCATATGCAAGTGAATTCTTTGCTATTATGGCAACCATAACTAAATTCAAACACTACCAACTTGGCCACAAATTTATCATTAGGACTGATCCGAAGAGCCTCAGATCACTAACTAATCAAGTTGTGCACACTCCTAAGCAACAGAACTAGATACATAAGTTGATGGGTTATGATTTCACAATTAAGTATAAGCCAGAAAAAGAGAATGTAGTTGTTAACTCTCTTTCCAGATCAATTATGATGGCTATATCTCAACCGAATTGGAAATTGATTCTAGAATTGAAGGAAGCTTTGGCACAAGACACACAACTTAGCACAATTATGCAACTTTGTTTGCAGAATAGTCCTCCCAATCCTAATTATTCAATGTTTGATCAGTTGTTGTATTAAAAACTTGCTAAGCGCGGCTATGCGCTAAGCGAGTAATGTGTTCTCAGACACATAGAAATTTTTGTGTTTAGTGTGTGCTAAGCATGCCCTGTCATGCTAAGCGCAAGTATCTCTTTGTTTTTCAAATTTTTGGAATTTGGCTTAGCGAGCCTGCTTGCTAAGCCAGTGTTGTCCAGTTGAGAAGTCGCGCGAAGCGCGCCTTGCCGCGCTAAGTGCAAATCCTTATCTGCTTGGAAAATTTGTGGAATTGAGCTTAGCGAGCCTGCTCGCTAAGCCAATTCTGCAGAAAAAAAAAATTGGATTTGTGATAACTTGCTAAGCACGTGGCTATCGCACTTAGCGCATGAGTAGATTTTCCTAAGGCGCACTAAGCGAGTCACTTGTGCTAAGCGCCCAGTCTGATTTTTAGTTTTCTTTTTTGCTTTTCAATTTGAATAAATCCATGTCTAATCTTGTGTTGTGATTCTTTTGTATCGCATATGGTTTCTCGTAAGAGAAAAGCCACAAATTCAATGTCTCGGCCGGTTATGATAGATCGAGATTTATATCACAGGAGGCATGGGACCGTTACTCAGATAATGTGCTTGCCAGAAACATTCTACTAGAAAGAAATGTCAAGTTGTATATCACTGAGTTTGATGATTTCAGAAGAGAATTGATTAGAAGAAACTGGCATAAACAGCTGACCAACTTGATTGAGGGAAGCATTGATGTGGCAATTGTGAAGGAATTCTATGCAAATCTATATGACCCTGAGGACAAGTCTCCCAAGCAAGTTAGGGTTCGAGGGCACCTGATAAAATTTGGTGCTGATTCCCTAAACGCTATTTTGGAGACTCCAATGGTCTTGGAGAAAGAGGAGAGCATACCCGCCTAATCCAGGTGTGCTAGACTGAGGCCTGATCCTCAAGAGCTTGCAGCCTGGCTGTGTATCCCTGGGAGGGGATTTGTACTTAATGCCGAGTGTCTGTCTCACTTGCATTGATTCAGAATCTTAAAATATCTTTCCTCAGTGAGAGACAAAAATGTCAAATTATGAAGAAAGGCTTATCAAAATATAATAACATTATTCACTTCCAATATTCTTTCAACGTCCAGAATTTAACATACATATGGTACAAAATAATTTTTTTTCTCTCTTAATTTCTAAATATATGTAATAATTTATATCTGTTTTGCTTACCGTGATAAAAATAACTTTCTTTTAAGAAAAAACAACTACTGAGCTTACAAGAAACTCTTCAAAATAACTTTTTATTTTAATCAAGTTTTAAATTATTTTCATCTACTAATGATTTTGAAAAGCTAAAGCAAATACATGAAAATATTAAAAGTGATTCTTTTAAAATTATGTTGTAACAAACCAGCTCTTATTCCTTAGAAAAATAAGAAATATATATACATAGATAGAGAGAGAGTGTGTGTGAGAGAGAGGAAGGAGAATGAAAAATTTGCCTAATAGACTTGTTTGATGGTTAATTATGATCAAAATTAATGTGAATTTTGAAAAACAAAACAAAATTGTTCAATTCATTTAAGATATTAAATTATCAATGCTAAAAGAGTTAAGAAATTAAATTAACA
>NC_016090.4:18952801-18955264 GCF_000004515.6 Glycine max | reverse complement strand
TCTTATGCTTAGAAATAAGAGCTTAAACACCGCTACTTATCCATAATTGCAATGATGATCATCTATCTTCTACTATATTCTGTTTGCATTTTTTTCTTTGACTCCATTGTCAGTTTGGTGGCCAGCTTTACCATTGCATATTTAAATTTATTTTCTTCTAGTGCAAAAGGCAAGGTTGAGAAGGGTGTGTTTTTTAATCATATTGTTCGTTACCTTGGAATTAATCTCGGTTGTGTTTCCATGGGAAAAAGTTTATAGACATTGGGAAAATCTTAAGCCTTTGTTTTCAATGCTCAAGTCAATAAAATATCAAGGATGCCTTTATGCTTTCTTCAAGTAATGGAATCTTAATTTATAAGTACAATGGTTTTTTTAAAGGTATGGTAGAGAATAATCACATCATCAAAGTGGACTTAGCACCTGCAAAGAGAATTAGGATTCCATACACACAAAAATTACCATCATATACATCTTGGGTATATATGGCCAAGTGAACTTGACGTTTAATTTTAAAATGTTGTATTTTTGTCCAAATTTCTTAGATGTATATGGTGATAATTCCATTGCACATCTGGGACATACGGATAAAAATATAGTATTTTAAAATTGAACATCAAATTCACTTGGCTACATATACCCAAGATGTTTATGGTGGCCATTTTTGCCTTTATGGAGTCTTAATTCTTTTTGGAGGTGCTAGGTACACTTTGTAGATGTGATTATTCTTTACCATACCTTTAGGAAGACCATTGTACTTACAAAATGAGTTGTCATTTCTTGAAGAAAGCATAAAGGCTCCCTCCTTGATATTATTGACTTGATCATTGAAAACATAAGCTTAATATTTTTCAATGTCTCTAAACTTTTTCATATGGAAACACAACTAAGATTAACTGCAAGCTAACTAGAAATATGATAAAAAAAAATAATGTTTTTCATAAGCTTGCATTTTGCTATTGAAGAAGAAAAAATTTAAATATGCAATGATAAAATAATGAAAACAAACTCACCAAAATCATGTTCGGCTGCAAAAAGTAAAAACAAAAAGAAGTTCAATCCACATGTGTTGAAGTAAAGGAACTACATCAGATTCATATAATATGTTCACAAATTCAAGTGTTGTTTGTGATATTTCTGCACACAGGTATAAAGACACAAAGAGTTGTTAAATTCCATGCTTCAATATTTGATTAGATACAAAATAGAATACAACCAGTAGAGTTTATATTTGAACTATTCTCACAATACGATTTCAAAGAAATGGAATGAGAGAAAAACAAAACATAGAACAAAATACAACATCCAAATGAAAGGAAATGAAGAAAGTGAGAGAACAAAGGAGTGAGGAAGGAGAAACAAACTCAATGTTTGGAGGCACGATTAGTCCTGGATGGATTCACAAGAGTTTATGATCAATTTAAAGGGAAAAAGAGTGAGAGAAGTGAATGAAAAAAGTGACGAGGAGAGTGAATTGAACTAAAATATTAAATAAGGGTAACACTCTTTAATTAAAATTGAGTTGACCTTCCACCAACACGGTTTAATTGATGTTATTTCATGAGTTATTGATCCTTCCTTCCAAAGTAGTGTGTGGGGACCTGGTCGAGGCCGTACCCGATTCATAATAATGTTTGAGATTAATATTTATGTACAATATGTGTATTTTAGACTTTTATACGATTATGAAATTAGGAATGTTTTTTTCTTACACACTTAAACTAAGCATATTTTGTGATGTAAGGTTTCAATGCGTTCACATGGGTGTCAATGATCTATTTAATGGGAGAACTCGTGTTCAATTCCCATCTTGTCCAAAATATATTCCATTGGATCAATAATGGTGATGTACCGGAAGTGGGATTAGTCTCTGGCCTAGTAGGTTAGGGACACTTGAGATTTCAGACATAAGACAAAAAATTACTAAACATATTTGCATCTTTTAAAAATTATAATAGTATTTGTATTAAATAATATTTAATGATATTATTAAAGTATTCATCATATTTAATGTTCTTATTGAATTATATTCTATTATTTAACGATATAATATTTAATGTTGTGAGTAAATGATATAAGGTGTACTAAATAATTTAATTATATATATAGAGATGCATGCGTTTATTAATTTTAACAAATAATATAATATTATTTTTATTACATAATAATTAATGATATAATATTTAATGATACTATTAAAATTTTCATAATATTTAATGTTATTATTGAATTAAATTATACTTAGTTAGTGATATAAAATTTAATGATGTTATTAAATAATATTAATTTCATTGAAGATTTTTTCATAAGTATAATATTTAATAACATTATTAAATTGAATTCTAATCCAATGTATTTAATAATTGACTTAAATACAATTTTGGTTCCTAGATTTCTTAAAATCTAAAATTTTGATCCTCCTAATTTAAAATATAGATATTTAGACCCTTTTATTTTTTAAAATTC